>NC_053024.1:550825417-551004313 GCF_003073215.2 Triticum urartu | reverse complement strand
ATATTCTGAACAAGAATCAACAGGTGGGGAGCGTATGAGTTTCATTGCATCCAGAATGGCACTCAATGCCTTGGTGCCAATTTTGTATGTCATTGCAGTGTTTAGAGTGGAGTGCTGCTAGTGTGGCACAAAGCAGCTACACAGATCATAGTGTAGATATAATGGGAAAACCTTAAGCATCAGAGTAAAATCAGCAAACTGGAACTTGCTAGAATATATGTGCTAGTATTGCCGGTACGGCTAGAAAGGCTTCGGATACCAGCTCTCTTCAAGTGAAGGTGCGGTACTATTAATATCAGTGTAACTCTCAAAGGCGACACAGCTCCCCGCATTTCCGTTCTATTCTTATAGGATTCAAGTGGGCATGCCACTACAAATCCTATTCCTATGTTTACAAGATCCTACGAATCAAAGAGGCTCAAAGTGTCCATCACAACCGACCGTATAGACCTCTACACTGCAAATGTCCCTGCTCATCTTCAGTACAAGGAACATACTGTACTACTATCATACTCCCTCCGTTCCGAAATATAAGTCTTGGTAGAGATTTCCACTATGGATCACATACAGATGTATCCAGATACATTTTAGAGTGTAGATTCACTCAATTTGCTCCATATGTAGTCCATGGTGGAATCTATACAAAGACTTGTATTTAGGAACGGAGAGAGTACATATTAAAGAAGAACGGAAGAGGAACGGAAGAGGAACATGGTAAAGAAGAGTAAGCAGATTTTGGACAACAAAATGTTGGTTGCGTAGTGCCCACACATGATGAACCAGAGCACATTAAGAATGCAACTCCCAGCCGTCTCTAGACCATTTCAGGCGGTTGGCTGAAGATCCTACGTCTCCTAACCCTTATTCTTCCTCGTCTCTGATTATTCCCATACAGAACACCGCACGGGCCGCCGGCCGGACCACCGGCCCCCACCGCCTGTGTTCCTCCGCCACCCCCACCCCCACCCCCGCCCCAACCCCCACCCGCATCGAGTTTTCTTCATTCGGCGAGGCCCCACAACCACCCAAGCACCTTCGACCGCACCGGCAAACTCCGGTGAGCTCTGAAAAATCGACTGACCCAATTTTGAAATTTAGTCTACTGTGATTTAACTAGTGTGGAATATAAAAGGGGAAAACCATAAGCATTGGGAGTATAGTGTTGAGCATGCCATGGCGGATCTGAAGGTGCAAACCGGACAAAGGCAACTTCGCAACCAAGACAAGAAATCAGAGTAAAGCAGTGGCGATCTATTTTCTTGCTGCGATAAATAAGTTGAGCAGATACGAAAGAGTACCGCCTCTGGTGCGGCGCCGTGTACGCATCTGCTGAGAATTTGACGGTGCTGCGGTAGCGATGGCTGTCGGCGGTGTGGAAGCAGATCTAGGATGGTAGACGGTGGCGGCGGTGCGCGGTGGACGAGACGGTCGTCGGAGCGGTGCCGGCAAGGTGGACGACGGCGGGGATGAAGCGAGAGAACGAGATGCAAGGATCCCGGTCCGAAGCCGTGGATGAGAGAGGTCGATCTCTTGTAATGGATGGTGACATCGGGGTATCAGCTCCGGCATGGTGGAGGAGGACGGTGGTGGATAGGGTGGCGGACGGCGGCGGGCGGAGGAGGGTGGGGTGGAGAGGGTGTTTGGGTACCCACGGAGTACGGATGGGGAAAAGGGAGGTAGAGAGGAAGGGGGAACCATGTATTCAGGGCGCTCTTGTCTCAAATGCGAGGAAATTTACAAACTTAGCCCCCGTTTCAAATTTCTACTACATCACAGCAACATTAGTTGGTTGGGGATAGGACGGTAATCTTGCATACACCGAATATTTGCCGACGAGAGTTTGTTTTTGGCGCCCACCGTGTATGAATATGAATCGGGGAGGGAGTCGATTTCGGCCGAGGACACACTGTGTTTTGGCGCCCACCATGTATGAATCCGGGTGAGAGGCGGTTACGTCACGTTTGGGTGAAATTACAAACCTACCCCTATCGAAACCTATAGAAATCCAGCAGATAGGCTTTGCGTGGCAGGGATAGGCAGTAGTGATTTCCATCTCGCAGATTTTGGTTTCGGGCGGTTACTGCGACTTTCTCCGCTTCGTTCAAATTTTGCAGAGTGCATGTTTACCGTGCCAACTCAATTCGAATCCCGTTTGTATTCTATTCTTTTCGGGCGGGATCCATTTTCAATTGGAATTACATTCTATATACATCATTTTTTATATATACTAAGCACAACAAAGAATTCTGCTCCTTTATATGTATAATATGATTTACAAATACAACGATCTCGAAATCTTAAGGTTGAATTCAAAAAAATTTAACCAAATTATGTTCTACTAAAATGTATGGATTAGTAATATCTACATATTAAATAACATAGATGTGCGTGAATTCTTATGAGTATGCATGTTTGATAGATCAATTTTGGTTCGAGTATGGATTACATGTATCATCATCTCTAATTCAAATATTTGAATCCCTTTTTTGTTCACTCCTTTCATGCCCATCTCTCTCGCATGCATGCTCCTTCAGTTAGCTATCACTCTCTTTTCTCCAGCTCACCCGCACGCTCACTTCATGTTTCTCCTAACCTCGCAAACATGGTCTCTCGACGTCTCCCTTGAGAAGTGTCACACTCTCCCTATCATTATACATTACATGGCTTTCATTATCTCTCACATCTCTACTGTTCTCTGGTATCACTCGGTACCTAAGCTTTCTTTTTCACCACCACACACACACAGTCTCCACTCGTCTTTCACTTTGTCTTTCTCTCTATGGGATTCTCTCACACACCCTATATGTCTCTACATATGACTCATACCACTAAAATTACTCTCTCTCTCTCTCTTTCCTGTAGACACAACATTTTGTTGCGGTCTCCTTTTCGTATCCATCCCAGACTGACATTATTAATTTGTTTACCGATCAGACAACCCCGACTACCGTCTCCTCTCTCTCTCTCACAGACACACACAACTCCTGCTTCCACTCCCCTTCCCGACTACCATCTCTCTCTCACACACAAAACTCTCACTTTCGCACCCCGACTCGTATTTCTCTCACAAACATTTATCGACTAGCTAGCCTCTAGATAGGTTTATACACCCGCACACTCGTGCTTCCACCATCGCATACATGTCTCTCTCCCGCTCCTTGTATCGATGTAGATTTTTCTTTCCTTCTTGAGACACGCCCTCTCGATCGTGCACACACACTATCGCCTCATTTTAAGATGATACCTATCGCACACACACTCCTTGTGTCTTTGTCACACATGCACTTTGTCCTCCTCCACTCTCCCTCTCTCACACACACACATGGGCTTTTTGCAACAACTAGCAAGATGCCCATGCGTTGCACGGAACATCAAGATGCATTTGTATGAGTAGTTTATCTTGTGGGGGAAAAGGATGAACGAGGGAAGGCCTTATTTGCAAATGTGGAGAGGGGTGTGGGTATCTTTTTGCAAAATTGCCATAGTTTCCTTCCTATCCGTCAGATATAGATCGGACGGCCTATATTGCAGGATGGCAGGCACACGATCATCACCGACAATGCTTTTTATAAGTGTAGGGATAAAAAATAGAGTTGGTGATGATGGTGGGCCTGCCATCCTGCAATGTAGGTCGTCTGATTTATATCTGACGGATAGGAAGGAAAATATGGCAATTTACCCGCACTCTTCACCACATTTGCAAATAAGGCCTTCCCTCGTTCATCCTTTTCTCCCACAAGATCTCGATGTTCCGTGCAACGCACGGGCATCTTGCTAGTAAGAGTAGTCATTAGACATATACCACTTCTCGAATCTTGAAACCAACAACATTCCTTCCTTATCTCATCAAAACCGCCAAAGGAATATATTTTGACTGAAACATAACATATTTTTAGTGATATACGTATTTCAAAACTAGACTTTTTCTATCAAATCAGTGAATATGTATTAATCTACTTCGATCATGTGGCAACACATTGGCACATTGCTAGTAGTTATTATAATTTTTTGGACACCAGACAAACAGTGGAGTACATATATGAAGAGAAGAGGCGCACGCACGTAGTTGGCCTCTCGTTGTCTCGCACACATGAGTGTTACGTAAAGGCGACGTTAACAAATAAGCCCTAAAACCCTAGGTGCAGGATTGCTGCATTCGCGGGTACCGGGTACGTGGTGGAGCACCTTTGTAGGAATAGTCAGCTCACGTGATAATTTGATCTGTAGGAGTTGATGGTCGAGACCACAGGTGAACGACTTGGAGCGCGGTGGCTCGTGAGTTGCCATAGATCGAGTAGCCATGTTTAAAATATCGTTTTTAGCGGGGGTTAAGAGTTCCGATTTTCAATGGCGCGTTATAAGTAGTAAGTGGTTTTTAGAATGATTCATATGGAGCGAAAATGGAATTCATAGTACTACGTACCTCCTTGGTGTATGGTTGTATGTTTTTTTTGCGATGGAGGTTGTATGGGTTTATGTTGCGAGATGTTGAACCTAGTACTTCTAGGGCAAATACTATGGTTTAGATTTAGATGCTGGTTTTCAATAATGAAAATCGGAAGGGGAAACCCTTCTTTGATTAAAAAAAACTACTACCTCCATGCTGGTTTACTAGTCCCCATCGTACTTTGGGTCAAAGTTTGTCCACGAATTTTACTTGTAAAATGTGAATGGAAAACGAGATGCATGCATGAACACTAGTTACTCTAACCCCCCTCTAACCCCCTCTCTTCTTTAATTCTTTGCCACATTAGCATGTTTGCTATTCCTGTGTGCATGATACCAGCTAAGATACCACCATTATGGCCAGCCTTAATCATCGCATGCAATAATTTAGTGCACCTTGAAATATGAACATGTGTGGGGCATGTATGTTTTTAATGACTTGAGACTATACCTAGCCCGACATGCAAGCTAACTTATTATGCACCGTTCCCCATACCTGCAGGAAGCCCGTTCGTCTCCAAATCTTTTCCTCTCCATGTGTGGAAACAATATGCCTGCCAAATTCTCCTTCTCCCTCCGGCGGTCCCACCACTCCACCCCGTGTGAAAAATCTGCATGCATGACTCTCCTCCCCCCATGCTCGCCCAATCCGTTGTGACCAGCAATATTTCCACCCCTTCGATCCCCCGTAATTTACTCCAACAAATATGCCCACGCAGCTGTTACTTAATTGCAGGTGCATTGGGTCACTGACATATGGGCCCAACAGGGGTCTGGCCCACATGTCAGTGACGCAACTGGACCTGCAGTTAAGTCAGTGCAGCTCAGTCCATATCTCACGTAGGTGTGCCATTGCTCGCTATAAATACTGCGCCTCCCACGACATCGCTATCTCCTCCCCCTCATGTTCACGTTCATCGCTATCTCCTCCCCCTCCCTCTCACGTCGACCACCATGGCATCACCCCTCCCAAGCCCTAGGAGCCCCTCGCTGCACCGCGTGGACGGTCATGCATCGCTGTTCCGTTCCTCACCGCCACTAGTCGAGGAGGACGCGTTAGTGTTCCGCTCCTCGCCGCTACGCGGTGCGTCGCCGTTCCGTTCCTTGCCGCCACTAGTCGAGGAGGATGCGTCGCCATTCCGCTCCTCGCCGTGACGCGATGCATTGTCGTTCCGTTCCTTGCCGCCACTAGTCGAGGAGGATGCGTCGGCGTTCCGCTCCTCGCCGCGACGCGTCAGGTGGACGCGTCGGCGTTCCCAATCTCGCCAGCACGCGCGCCGGAGGACGCGTCGGCTCCCCGCTACGAGGAGAACGCCGCGCCACCCGCGGAGCCCCCTAACCTTGAGGAGATTTGGAAAGAAATGGATGTCGCCTTGTGGGAGGCTTTGCCTCCAGTAGAGCGCGCCAAAATAGAGGCGGAGAAGAAGGTCGGGAAGAGAAGCGCACCGCGGAACAAGCTGCCTGGGAGGCCTATGTCGCGTCCGAGAGAGTCAGGCGATTGGCTCTTTGGAAGAAGGCTCGTGCGAGGGCCGTGAGGGTGGCGGAGGACGACCGTGCCGACGCCCTGAGTGTAGTCGGGCCCAAGCGCCTCATCTACGCTTGGCGGTACGTGGACCGGGTGCACGCTTCCAGCAAGGAGGAGTACCTGTTGGCGTCGGATCACCACACCGGTGAGATCGTCCTCACCCGCCGGCAAGCCGCCAATCAGCACCTCACGAGTTGTGAGGCTGAGGAAGAGGCGTTGTGTTGGCGCGCTGGGAAACGGTCGCGCACCAGGGCACTCGTGGCGCGCCGCAAGCGCTCCTGCGAGCGCCGTGGCTTTTAGGAGGAGTATAATTTTTGTTTCGTAAGGCGATCTCATTAGTTTTGGGACGCAAATGATAAATCCCGAACGTTCAGGAATTTTTAGTGTCCTTAATTAAGTATGTATTAGGTAAAGTTTGGAAACCTTGATGGCAGCGCGGTTTCGTTCATCAGGCAAAACTGTGTGTACACAGCGTACCATGCGTCTCTTCATGCACCATACCCTGATATGTGTCGCCATGCTCTACAGCCCAAAGTAGGAGAGAGGGTCGCAAGTATCAGACTTCGACCTGCTGGCTGGAGTATCCCCCGTCAGGCACCCATCTGGTTCAAGCCGTTAGCCAATCTCCACAGCTTAATAAATAGTAACGTCTAACTGAGCCAGTTAGTTAGATGCGTACACTTGGTGTAGTAGGATCTTTATTTAGTTTGATGCATACACTTGTTCTTTTTTGGTAGCCCTTTTGTAATGATGGCTGATGTTTGGTTTGGAAGAGAGAGCTGCGTCTTCACTCTTCTGGCCTGCTTACTGCTTCTGTTGCACCCCCACCCTGGTTGCTGCTACTGCTATTTTCAATGTACAATCAGTAGTATATTTCATTTGTTGGTTGAATAAATGTGTTGTTAGAACGACAAACACAATGTTTTGGAAGTCGTTGCACGGTTCGATCCTTTAGTGCCCCGTACCGTACGCAGCGCATACTATTTTTCGTACGGAACACATTTTCCACTTGTTGATAACATGCAGCCCACTAATGAAGGCCCAATAGAGAAGCCCATAATTAACTGGAAGGGAGGCCCTCACATGAATCCGGCCCAGGTACATGCTCATGGTCCCCTAAACATAAATAAGTAAATAAATAAATGAAGCTAAATGCTCATGCACCAGTTCTTTGGGAAAATAGGTAGCCCAGTATTTCTTTTTGAAGAATACCCAATCTAGGCCTATTTGTTTTCTCCGAATTACTGGGCTGCAAATCTTTCAAGACAAGGAGGGATGCATTCCGGCCTGGCTTAAGAGTATGCTCAATGTCTGTTAAAAGTAATATCGAAAGGGGTTGAAAATTCCAAAAAATTATAGCAAATGGTATATAAGTTTCTTTTTTGTTTTTGTTCTTCATTGATATCTTATACGTATTTCATTGGATTTAACATGAAATAGTACTAATTTATTTTTAAATTTCTTTTAGTATGGCTATTAATTTTTGGATTAAGAATATTTCGTCCCCTAGCTAAAATTTGCGAATTTTCAAAATTTCCCACATATTGAGTTAATTTTTTGACCCTGGTACTGACCAGAAAATGGCCAGCAATTCTAAAAATGGAAAACAGGCTGCAATAAATTCCATATGAATTAGAAAATGAGTAAAAATTATAAAAATAATAGCAAATGGGTTGTACATGCCACAGATTTTGAGGCTGACTTGTTTACACAAGGCTTTGTTAGTGAACACATGATTCTAGCAGCAGTGACTGTTGGATGTCCATCCAACGGCCGTCGTGCTTCTTCAATCTCTGATCTTCCTGCTCCAGCTGCCTAAACTAGCACCGGCGGGACTGCCTGCTCCCTCTTCTTGTGGCCCACTATGATGCCGTGCAGGCTTCCCCGGCCCAGCCTACTCCCTCCGCTGGCCTGGCCGCACGCAATCAACTGCCTCCTTATTACGCGAAAAAAATGATTCCTCCCACTGACATCTAGGGTGCACCGGTTGAGGGGCTGACCTGTGGGCCTACTAAGTTGACGCGTACGCAGGGCTTGTCAACTTAGTCAACAAATGATTCTAGCAGCAGTAACCATTGGATTTGAATCGAACAATCATGCTGCTTCTTCAATCGCTGCTCTTCTTGCACCAGCCGCCCAAACCAGCGCCGGGGAGACCGCCTGCTCCTGCCTCCAGTGGCCGGCTGTGCTGCCGTTGAGGCCTCATCGCCCCCTACTACTCCCACCGCTAGCCAGGCCCTGCGGCGACGGCAGCCTCACACCGCAGCCGAACTAGTGAGCCCTCCTTCTCCTCTCCGTGTGGGCATCCACTGCCGTGTCTTCCCCGGCTCCGCGTCGTCCCCTTCCTAGGCATCGCCGTCGTCCACCGTCTTGGTTCTCTCGGTGCGGCGTGGTCAACGTGGTCAACGACATTCCATCGGAAGAGTACTATACGTGGAGAGGCTGACAGCTGGGTCCACGGCCATAGCTCAGTTTTTTTGTGATTTGCCAACTAAGTCGCTTTGCCAGGCCTGTTGGGCTGCAAATCTTTCAAGACGAGGAGAGCTTTCATTCGGCCGGCCGAGAAAATGGCCCATCAGTAATGAGAAATGGGTTGTACATTTTTAAAACACATCAAACTGGCAATTAGTTTCAAATATCTTTTTTTCATTTCGAGATTTTAAATTACATTAATTTTTATGCGTGGAGAATTTGTTGGATTTTATATTGATATACATTTATTTTTAAAATCAGTTTGAATGTGAGTCGAAATTTCGGGATTAAAAACAGTTCGGACCGCACCGAAATATGCAAAATTTCATATATTTTTTTCACAGTGGCCACAATATGGGCTGTAATGCTAACAAAAAGAATATGGGAACCAAAAAAACCTTAATAATTAGCAAATGGGCTGTAAATTATTAGAAATAATGGCAGATGGGTTGTATGCTGTTTTCCATAGATTTGAGGCTTTCCTAAAAAAAGGTTGACGCACAAGTAGTGACTATTGGATGGCCATCCAACGGCCGTCATGCTTCTTCAATCTCTGCTCTTCCTGCTCCAGCCGCTCAAACAAGCGCCGGCAGGACTGCCTGCTCCCTCCTCCCCACGACCGGCTCTGCTGCCATGCAGGCCTCACCGCCCCACCATACTCCCATCGCTGGCCTAGCCATCCCTCTACTCACCCACACCTGCTGTTATTCTTCAGCGACGGCAGACAAACCAGTAAACCCTCGTACAGTCGTACTCCCCTCCACATGGGAAACAACTGTCGAGTCTTCTCTGCCTCCATGTCGTTCCCTTCCTAGGCCTCGCCGTCGTCCACCGCCTTGGTGCTCTCAGCGCGGCCTGGACAACGTGGTCAACGACCGACATGCATCTGAAGTGGACTGTACGTGGAGAGGCCGACAGCTGGGTCCACGGTCACACGCAAGGAAATGCCTCCTTATTACGCGCAAAATAATGATTCCTCCACCTGACATCAGGGACCCACCGAAAGGGCCTCTGTATTTCGCGAAAAAAACGTTATCGCCGCTGACAGCTCAGACCCACCAGCTATATCTTCGCACGCAAGGAAGTGCCTCCTTATTACGCATAAAAAAATGAATACTCTCCCTGTTAGCTGGGACCCAATATAGTGGTAGGCTGACTTGTGGGCCTACTAAGTTGATGGGGACGGAGGGCTTTGTCAACTTAGTCAATATGCATGATTCTAGCTCCAGTGACCATACAATGTCCATCCAACGGTCGTAGTGCTTCTTCAACCTCTGGTCTTCTTGCTCCAGCCGCCCAAACCAGCGTCGGTCGTGCCTCATGCTCCTGCCTCCCGTGGCCGGCTGCGATGCGGCGGAGGCATCACCGCCGCCTACTACTCCCACCGCTGGCCAGGCCATCCCTCTACTCACCCACACCCCCTATTATTCTGCAGCGACGACAGCCTCACATCGCAGCGAACCAGTGAACCCTCGTACTCCTCTACGCGTGGGCATCCACTGCCGCGTCTTCCCCGGCTCCGCGTCGTCCCCTTCCTAGGCCTCACCGTCATCCACCGCCATGGTGCTCTCGGCGCGGCGTGGTCAACGTGGTCAAGGAACGGCTTCCATCGGACGTGGAATGTATGTGGAGAGGCTGACAGCTGGGTCCACGGCCGCAGCAAGGAAGTGCCTCCTTATTACATGCAAAATAATTATTCCTCCACCTAACAGCGGGGACCCACCGGACGGGCCACCGTATTTCGTGAAAAACGTTTCCCCTTGACTGCTGGGACCCACCAGCTAGATCTTCGCACGCAAGGAAGTGCGTTCGAAAAAAAAACGATGCACCCCCCTGACTGCTGGGACCCACCAGCTACATCTTCGCACGCAAGGAAGTGCGTCCGGGTAGAAAAAACGAGTCGCCCCCTGACTGCTGGGACCCACCAGCTACATCTTCACAGGCAAGGAAGTGCCTGACAGTCGGGACCCACCTGGTCGAAGCGTATGCTGCGTTGTCATTCTGGTCGCGGAAGTGTACGTACATATATACTGGTGGATATAGAGGCGCGCGCATGTCGTAGTAGAGGCGCGTACATGTCGTAGTAGTGGCGCGCACGTAGCATGTACACGTAAGTACAACGGCCAGGGTGCAAGAAAGAAAATACGGCCACGTATGTGTACATACGGGCGGGGTCTCGAACGCCTACTCGCGCATACGTACGGCCAGGGCTCGTGTACATGGCTGGGTCGGAACGGAGAAACAGCGTCGTTGTCGTGTTCATGGGGAGGCAACGGAATGCGTCGTGTTCATGGGGAGGCAACGGAATGCGTCGTGTTCATCGGAAGGCAACGCAATGCGTGGGAGCCAACCGGCTGGGTTGGAACGGAATGCGTGGTCGTGTTCATCGGGAGGGCTTAGACGGAACAGGCGATGGAAACGAGGCCTGGCGTACCGCACAACGGAGGAAACAGACCTCCTACGTTCGGAACGGGGTCCTGTTGATCGGGAGGGGTCTGGCGTACCGCAAAACGGAGGAAACGCACCTCCTACGGTCGAAACAGGGGTCCTGTTGATCGGGAGGGGTGTGGCGCACCGCAAAACGGAGGAAACGGACCTCCTACGGCCGAAACGGGGGTCCTCTTGATCGGGAGGGGTGTGGCGTACCGCAAAACGGACGAAACAGACCTCCTACGGTCGAAACGGGTGTCCTGTTCATCGGGAGGGGTGTGGCGTACCGCAAAACGGGACTCCACGGGATACTGTTCATCTCCACCGTCGACCTCCTCCAGCCTCCTCGGGCTACCGCCGACCTCCTCCAGCCTCCACGGGCTCCTGTTCATCCAGCCTCCACCGCGCGCCACTCCACCAGCTGCTGTTCAACTACCCCTCCACGGGAACCCCTCCACCGTCTACTATTCATCCAACCCTCCACACCACGGGGTCCTGTTCAACCACCCCTCCATGGGCACCCCTCCACCGTCTACTGTTCATCCAGCCCTCCACCACACCACGGGGTCCTGTTCATCCAGAGGCAATGCCACCACACACTGTTCATCCAACCCCCCCCCCCCCACAACACTCACTGTTCATCCCAGAGGCAGCATCGATCGGCTTCAGCAGCAGTAGCGAAGGAATCACTTGATCGGGTTCAGTTAACAGCCATCGATCAATCGCTCGGGTTCAGTAACGCGTAGCCTGCAGTGCAATCGCTCGGGTTCAGTTAGAGCCCAACGCCTCACTCGGGTTCAGTTAGAGCCAACGCCTCGCACACAGGCGCGTACGTGTACGAGAGAAAGGTGCATCACTCGGCCCCCGACCTCCCACCGTAACCGGGAACTCCCTGAAATTTTCCTCCCCCTTGCTTCTACCATGGTTTTTTCCGTCATGGACGGCCCAAAGAATGTCATGCAGCTGCGTCTCCGGCCCGCCCAGGATGAAAAGCCCATTTTCGGTCATGTTTTTTTGTCATAGAAGTAGGAGCCCACCACATCTATGATGATATCGGGTTTTGTCACAATTATCGTCATAGAAGTGTCATATGTATGACAGAAAAAATTTTGTTCGGCGCAAAATGTCACGGATGTGTCTTTTTTTTTGTAGTGATGCTTGCTTCTCGTCTTCGTCACATGGACCACGTTTACCATTTTAACCTTTGGTGGGAACTTTTTCTGTCCTCCGATGCTTTGCTGGCGAGGTTCATCCTCGTCTTCCCTTGGTGTCTCCTCCCCTTTGTGTTTGGCGTTTAGCTTACCGGCTTGCTTGAAGACCCAACATTCTCTGTGGGTATGATTTGCAGGTTTGTCAGGGGTGCCGTGAATCTGACAGAGCTTGTCAAGAATTTTTTTTAGGCCAGATTGTCCTTCTCTGCTGCCTTTGAAAGGCTTTTTCGCTGACCTGGTCGAGAGCCCCTGAATCTGGCGTTTACCGCCATGTTATCTGGGCTACCTTCTTTATTTCGACGCTTGTTTTTGTTGCGTCGTGGTTTACCATTGCCATCCCTCGCTTCGGATGTGCTTGGGTCGCTGGTGCTGCTACGGGCCAACCATCTATCTTCGCCCGCACAAAAGCAGGTCATGAGGCTTGTAAGGGCTGCCATTGTTCTCGATTTTTCTTGGCCGAGGTGTCTGGCAAGCCATTTGTCTCGGACGCTATGTTTAAAAGTTGCTAAGGCTTCGGCGTCCGGACAGTTGATGATTTGGTTCTTCTTAGTGAGGAACCTACTACTAGGAAAAGACCTACTAATGGCGCACCAGTTTTGCCTACTAATGGCGCATCACTGGTGCGCCATTACTAGCACGCCACTAGTAATTTTTACTAATGGCGCACCATTGGTGCGCCATTAGTATCTGGTATACTAATGGCGCACCACCAAGTGCGCCATTAGTATATAACACCATGCGCCATTAGTGTGCCTCCCAGGGGCCATATTTAACCATGTGCTTTGGCACACTAATGGCGCACTGTGGATAGATGCGCCATTAGTATACTTGGCATACTAATGGCGCACTCTGTCTTGATGCGCCATTAGTATCCTTTGGCATACTAATGGCGCACTCTGTCTTGATGCGCCATTAGTATCCTTTGGCATACTAATGGCGCACCTTGTGGTGATGCGCCATTAGTATGAATATTTGTTTTTTTTACTTTTCTGATTTTTGCATAGGTTACAAAATATATTATTCGACATAATATAGACAGTAGCACATAGCAACAGCACATTCATCGAATACAATAGAAGATTAGTCTCCGAATACAATTCATCATATTAGTCTCCGAATTCAAATGACCGAACAAAGATAAAACATTACAAGTCTTGAGACACCGAGTATCGAGTTTGTCTTCACATTACAAGTCGATATCAATCATCTAAACTACCATCACATAGAAGAGAGCTGCGGTCATCACGATGAGCATCATCGCGATCAAACTAGTCTTCATCCGGTTCCTCCAACGCTCCCTCCTCTCTCCTGCTAGATAGCGGGCGTATCTAGATTCGGCCTCCGCCCTAGTGGTGTACCCTTTGTAACTGTTACCGCTGAAACAGTGAACCTGTCTTCGACACTCCTCCTAGTCGTCGTAGACTCTGGGAACCTTACCCTTGTACACGACATACGACGACATCTCTATGCATAAGCCAAACAACAGACAATACATACATAAGCAATATATAAGTATGCAACAAAAGGATCGGAAGAGAAAATCAAGACATTAATAGCACGATTCTTGGTCCTACTAATAAATAGCATCGATTACATCTAAGTTGAACGACTGTCCAAATCAAAGAGACATACAATTCATTAAAGTTTAATTACAACATGAGCCAATCAATGTTTTAGAACTACACATCACTACTTTCGACTCGACTCATGGACAGGAGCGTGGATGAAGCCGCCGTTTGTCGTGATGGTCATGAAATCACGGGCGTTGTCAGCCTGCATTTGTAGCATTCCGTCTATCTCAATGTTGGACGGTTGATATCTGAGGAAGAACTGCCCCGAGGTATGAAGGACATCTTGATGGATGATGTCCGCAAACTCCGACTGGATGCGAAAGAATTCTTGTCTGATGTCCGCGTCCTGGATTGCCGACAAGCTCGCGGCCCAATCTCTGAGATTATTTGGTAGCAGAAGGTGATGATGGTCCCTTACGATCGCCCGCATGTGATGGAGGGCGTAGTAGGCATCCTTCTGACCGCCAGGCAGCTGCTTGACGCAGCAGAACGTCGTATTGTGGGCGAACACGTGCTTGCCGTACTTACGAACTGCCCTGATGAAGGTGCCTCCAGATTTGGCGTAGCCAGGAAGAACATCATCAAGAACTTTCTTGATATTTGTGTAGTCTATCTTGGAGTTACGGTTCAGGTCGAAATACGTGGCCATGGAATATTTCGGGCTTAAGAGGATGAGTGTGCAATGTGTGTCACTGCACAGAACACAGAATGTTAGAAAAAAAAGAACGATCGAAATCTAAGAAATCATATGTTACGGGGCGGTTAAGGGATGACTTACTCGGGAAAGTAAGCCACAAGGAAGTTATCCTTATCTGGGTTTGCCAGAATGACTTCTTCGAGGTGTGAACTCGCGACTTGGCAGTCCCCAGCGCTACTCAAGAGCTTGGCACGCATGTAGAAGGGGTCGACGATCACGATGTCCGGGGTCTTGTCTCTAATGATCCGCATCTCCATACTCAGCGAAAACAGCCGAACGAAGGTGTAGTGTAGCGGATGAAGGTTGAACATAGCAAAGATGTCATCAAACCGCAGGACGATCGTACCCCCGATGGCGCCATCCACAAAGCCCTTGCCCTCTGGCACCTTGGCCACAAAAACCGGGTATGCCACATCATTCTCTCTGAGACGCCGCTTCTCCAAAGAAGGAACACTGTCGTGCAGACTCCTCATAGCACCGGTTGCAGCATTGAGCATATTTGTCGGTAGCATCGCCCTACCCGCCACATGCACCCTCCTCGAGATATCCTTAGGTGAAGGTGGCCCGTCCTGAGCACGGATCGTACTCAGTGCCGGCTGGCTCGCACCGGCGCCCTTTTTAGTTGGCCGTTTCCGACCCTTCTTCTTGATCTGCTATAATGGGATCGAGTTTTGCTCACAGACCGCCTTCTTGAGCGTGTTGGGGCTGATAATATTTGGCACCTCCGCTATTTGAGGCTCGGTGAAGGCAGCAGCTGGAGGCGTCTCCTGAGAACTGAACGCCAGACGACGCCTGTTGCAATTGGGTTTCTCCGCTGTACCAGCTAGATCGCGGTCGTCTTGTTTGGGTTCTTGAGAAGGAGGCCCACAGAACTCGTCACCGTACCCATGTTCGGCAAAGTACTTATCGATGTTGGTAAATGTACCATCGTCGTTGTCATCGTCGTCCAGATCCTGTGCCATATGCATGTCCGAATCCTGTGCCATAGGGATGTCCGGCATGTCCGGTAGCGTTGCGGCATTCTTGCCATGGCTTGGCGCCGGCATGACTGGCAGTCTTGTCTGTGGGGTGGTGTCCCCCGCCCCCAAACGAATCTGGCTCTTCGGCCAAAGCAGGGGCCAGCTTACTCAGGCGCTGAGGGTCATCTCATCTTCTTCGTCGGCCCCAGCAGGTCGAATCGGAGGTAACAGCTCATCGCAACCTGGCAGCACCCGAACCACTTCAACCCTATACATTGTGGGTGGCATCGGATTACCGTGGAACACGGGGTTGCCCAGTTGAATGATTCTGCCCTTGGCGACATCGACCAACTCGCCGCCCACGAAGTGCAGGAGAGTGCAAGGAACGTCGGCGGCGCCCTGCGAAAACATGTAGGGCATCAGGGATGCCCAGTCAAAGGCAAGGAGATTAAGTCCTCGGCCGAGAGGCTTAGTTACCATGATGCCGTCGAGCTCGGCTAATGTCGAGGCACCGCCAATGGCGGGCGTGCAACTGACGGAGGGGCCGCTTGCTGGCGAGGTGCCAGCAGGCGTACACCCGGGTGCATTAAGCTCCAATGCCGGCGTCGGAGACACCAATACCGCCGCCACCGGAGACACCAATGGCACCACCGCCGTAGACACCAATACCGCCACCGCCGGAGACACCAATGGCACCGCCTGCGCGTTGTGCGAGTTGCTGGCCGTGAAGCCGGGAATCAGGGGCAGCCCCTGTTGGCCACCCGCAATCCACGTCGTTATCCCATGAATCAAGGTAGGCATAATGCCGGTGAGCGTCGATCCCAGTTGTTGTTACACTTGCTCTTGGACCATCTCCGGAATCCGCGCCACTTGCGCCTTGAGTGCTTCAACCTCGCGCGACTGGCTTTCCGAGCTGGTCTTTTTCTCCTTTCGCCCACCAGCGGTATAGTATGACGAACATTTTGTGGACAAGTCTTTGCCGGCGACACAACCAGCTGACGTTGGCTTACTGAGCTTATCCTTGTTTTTCATTACATTCAATGCCCTATTCAAAGGGGTGTCGAAAGGGGAGCTTTGAGACGACCCCGCGCTACTGCTTTCTTTGTCCTGCGGAAGGAACGTGAACCATTTAGAAATATTGGGGATTAATTAGAATGCAACCATATGGCGCTAATTACGTGGGGGTGTATTCCTTACCAGAACAAGCTCAAGCTCCTTGGTCTTCGGATCCGTGGTAAGGTCCTTTGTTACCGAGTCCTCCTTGTACCGGGCCCTGAGAAAGTTCCTAGTCTGCTTGTCACTGTATTTCTCGAAGCGAGGCGGTAGGCCTTGCTTGGCACGCTCCGCGTCCTCCTTGTCCCATACAGGCTCCGCCACTCAGTAACCGCCGGGACCGAGTTGCTGGACCCCTATGTTCAACTGCCACATTTCTTTCCCCCACTTACTTGATTCGGAGGTTGCGGGGCTCTCGCACTTGATCTTGAACTCCTTGTAGTCATCTTCGCTCATCAAAGGATATTTCGCCTTGATCTTCTCATAACTATCACCTTTGTCAATCATTGCCTTCACCGTGCTTTTCCAAGTAGACAGGGCCGTGCTCATCGTTGTGAGGGCGGCACCGTTCACTTTATTACCCGAGAGGCGTGTGTTTGCGAACTCAGCGGGGAACATGTATCGTTCGTGCAGCTTCGTGAAGAGGAGGCTGCGCAAATTCCCTCGGTCCTTATGCCTTAGGTTCTCGGTGTTGATCGAGGCGGTGCTCCGGAGAATGCACCCGAGCTGAATTGAGTACCCATTGACTACGTGTTTGGGCACCGTCGGATGCCCGTCGGAGTTCACTTCAGTAAATTCCTCCCTGACGGTGCCGAGCACGTTCGGGCGCCGGTCCTTCCGTTGCCTCTTCGGTTGGCTGCCATCTGTGCGTGCGCCGCCATCACCAATGGTGGCATCCGCGGTGCCATCATCAGTGGTGTCATCCCCGACGCCACTAGGGGTTGTGTAGTCAGGATCGGTGTCTTCCGCGGCATCCTCATAGCGGTGAGGTTCTTCCTCCAACTCCTGGGACAGCTCCCAGAATTGCTCGCCGCCCAAACCGCCGGCCTCATTGTTGTGGGCCATGTTTCGCTCTAAATAGGAAAAAAGTTTGGTCAAAAAGTTGGTTATTGTCAAGGAACAAGATCATGGTCTCATCATTTAGGGTTTGTCGACACCGAGGCATCCTAAAAGCTAAGATTTTATCATTTAGGGTTTGTCGACGCCGAGGCACCCTAAAAGCCTAAGCGCACATCATTTAGGTTCTCATCGACACCGAGGCACCCTAAAAGCCAAGGTTTCATCATTTAGGGTTTGTCGACGCCGAGGCACCCTAAATGCTAAGTTTTCATCATTTAGGGTTTATCGATGCCGAGGCACCCTAGGTTGGGCCTAATCACTGGCACTAATCAGTTGGCTCTATTGCCACCTATGTTGGGTTTATCATCTAGGGTTTATCGATGCTGAGGAGAATTTCTAAGTTGGGCCTAATCACTTGGCTCTATTGCCACCTATGGTTTAATGCAGCAAGAATAAAGGGGCAGTTGATCCTACTTAATTAAGTACTAAGATACCCCGGCCCATGCATTAGTAGCAAGTACCTCATATGTCCGATTTTTAGCAAAGTCATGCTAAAATTCACGGAAAATTTCAGCATGACCTTTGCTAAAAATAGGACATATGGAGTACCCGAATTTGCCGGAACGGAAGTTAATCGACATTCCGGCAAACTCAAGGGCCTCTCGGGGTACCTGCAAAATCATCACGACACGAAAGGCCTCTCAAGGGCCTCAAGCAGCAGCGGCGTCTCCCAGGAACCCGTTTTTTTGCTAAATTTCTTTGAGCAACAATTAGAGCAGAAAATTCAGCATATTTCTATACAATTTTTTTGTACACATAAGATAGAAATGTAGTGCTGAAAGTTTAATGCTTACAAAAGACTTGCTGAAATAGTGAAAAATATGGAGTCACCAAGCTAGCTAAGAAACTCCCAAAGTCCACTAGCAAATCCAAGATCTAATCCTGTTACACACATCATAACAATTTAAGATAATTAGGATAAGGATAGTAGGAAATAAAAAGAAAGAGCTCAAAAAACAATCACAATAGAAAAATAATAAAAACCTAGTCCTAGAAGAAAATAAATCCTAAAAGAAAAGAAATCTTAAATAATAAAAAGTTTGCATCAGCCACCCTTCCAATCCAACATAGAGAAACGAGCTAGTCAGGACAGCATACAAATGTGCAGATTTCATCTCTTTAGAAACTACAAAAGCAGTCTTGTAATCTCCGACTTCAGTGTTTCTGGTCAATAGTTCAATATATTTTTATACAATATATGACCCACTGTCCATAAAAAATGTTAATGTCCATCAAAACAACTCAATAAATGTGTTCCCAAAGATCACAAAAAATGCACTGCAACTCTTTTTGAAACATACACTAATAAGATGAAAGTTTCCCTTCCGGATTATCTTGACACTTTACTTTAAACACTTCTTTACATGCAGCATTTGTCATAACTACTGGAACAGAGATATACATAGTTGGTTCTTTATATACAGTCAGACTAAATAAATTTGGCTACTGAATGAACAGGAGGATAGTGAGCCCAATTTGTTAGTCCATTATCAAAGCATATGAAACTGATCAATATCCTGCAGTCCCCGTTTCGAAAAAATTAAACCATTTCAAAAAAAATCCTGCGGTCCTACTCCAAACCTTACTATGAGAACAAAACCTCAGTATCCCTCTAGGATGTGAAGATTAGCACTCCCGACTGCCCTATAGCTCAATCACATAACGATGTGACTGCTACCAAATATATTAAACTGAAAAAAATATGAACATGTCTATTCCTAATTGATTGAATTGGAATAACATCTTATTCAGTAGTAAGTAGAACACAGCAAGCCATGTCCAATTTCACAGGGACATACAAAGAGCAATGAGACCAAGACATGAAACCACTAATCTAAAATGTATTTGCAGGGCATCTATTTGGTTGATTATTCAAGATAATTAAAACAATGTGCACTACACCAAACACGAAAATGTGCGGCAACAAACTGAGGGCACATCTCCATTTATTTATTGCTGATTGGTCCTGCAAAAAAAGATTTATTGCTGATTGGATAAAATGCCTAGCACGAGCACTGACAGATTTGCATCTAATAAACAATCCCTAGCAGAAGATAATCACAGAATCCCTAGCACGAGCTACCCCATTTCCTTCACCACTACGTACTGGGGTCCGGTCAGGTCGAGAAGCTAGACCTAGACCTAGACCTAGCTACCAGATGGAAGGGAAGAATTGTAGAGCAACCTTGGGATGGGCGGGGAGAGGAGAAGCGGAGGGAGGGAGCACCTTGGTTGGGGCGGAGCGGCGAGGGCGACGGGGCGACGGAGCGGCGAGGGCGACGGGGCGATGGAGCGGCAAGGGTGACGGGGCGACGGAGCAGCGAGGGCGACGGGGCGATGGAGCGGCGAAGGCGAAGGCGACGGACGGGAGGATGAGGCGCGGCGGACGGTGGCGGTCGAAACCCTAGACGGTCGTTCGCTCGCTTCTGGGGTTGGGTTGGGGGTGGGTCGATCGATCTGGTGGCGAGGGAGAGAGGGTTGGGGGTGGGTCGATCGATCTGGCGAGGGAGAGGTTGATAGCTAGGGAGAAGCTTACTAATGGCGCACCACACCTCGGTGCGCCGTTAGAAATCTTTTTTTAGATAGAAATGGCACACCCCGCAGCGGTGCGCCATTAGAAATCTTTTTTTAGATAGCAATGGCGCACCCCGCAGCGGTGTGCCATTAGAAATCTTTTTTTAGATAGCGATGGCGCACCCCGCAGCCGTGTGCCATTAGAATTTTTTTATTACAGTTCGAGCACAGGTTATATTGCACCTAACCCTATCCACATCAGAACCCGCCCACTAGCCCGACTGGTCAGCACGTAGCACACACCAGGAGCTCCTGGATTCGATTCCCAGGCTCCGCAATTTTTTTTGCATTTTAAATGCTGTTTGATATTTATTTGTGTTTAAATATGTTCAAACTTGTTTAAATCATAACAGTAATATTTTTTATAAAAACAGTAATAATTTTTTTAAAAATATATTCAAATTTGTTACTTGAAAATATCATCGGCGGTGGCGGTGGAGCAGGGGAGGGTGCGGGGGGTGCCCGTTGGCGGCGGTGGAGCGGGGGAGGGTGCGGAGGGCCGGGTGCTCATCGGCGGCTGTGGAGGGGGATCGAGATCGAGTGTCCTCATGAATTCAAAAAGTGCCCGTGAAATTTAAAAATATTCATGATATCAAAAAGTGCCCATGAAATACAATCGAGAAATGAAGACTACGATTTAAATACAATCGATCTTAGCTAGCTATCTGTTCACAATCTTCTTGCCCTTCTTTTTCACAAATGGAGTTCTTCTATGGAACGGACGTCCTTTAGGTAGGGTGGTCCTGCTTCTTCTTGTGGTGTGTGCTGCTACTTCATCGTCGTCGTCATGTTCGATCTTCGGATCGCCGTACTTGTCGAAGTCTTGCTCATTGGCTACTCCATCCATTCCGATGATCTTCCTTTTGCCTCTCCTCACGACAACACGACTGGGCTTTGACGGGTCGGTAATGAAGAAGCATTGGTCCACTTGGGAAGCCAGTACCCATGGCTCATTTTTCGCGGTGACGTTTGCGCCCGCGGTCTTGGATTTGGCTTCGGGTATAACCATGGTGGTGAAATACCGGTCTTATTTTAGGACGCTCTTGGCCCATCTGACACGGAACATCGGGACCTTCTCTCCAGTGTAGCTCAGCTCCTAGATCTCCTCGATCCTTCCGTAGTATCTGTCCTTGTCGTTACCAGTGTAGGATTCCATCGTTACCCCGGAGTTCTGATAACCATCGCTCTTCATGTCCTTGTTCTCGGTGTAGAATGTGTAGCCGTTGATATCGTACGCCTCATAGGTCATCAGGTTGTGCTTGGCGCCCTGTGACAAGGCGAATATGAGTTGTTCTTCCGCGGAAGAATCCTCATGTAAAGGGTACGATAGAAGCTTCTGCTTGAACCAACGCGTGAAACATGAGTTGTGCTCTTTGATTATATCTCCATCCGTCCTCTGTTGGCCTCGGTCATTGTACGTCTTCTCAATAAAGGTTTTGTGCTCTACCACCCAAGGATCGACCACGTCTATGTGTTGTAGTGCGACTAGGTATGCTCTTTCAAAGTCGGCGAGTCGACCCTCGAAGTCGACATGCATTTCGCTGCGACCCTCACGGTGACCCCATCCAGCGAGCCTGCCAAGGTGCCTGTTGACAGGCAGACCAACGGGGCTCTCGATGCCTAGACAATTCATGCAGTAGGAGATGCACTCTTCGGTCAGAAAGCCCCTGGCTATACTTCCCTCTGGACGTGACATGTTGCGAACGTATCCTTTGATGACACCATTCATCCTTTCAAACGGCATCATGCTGTGCAGGAACGTCGGCCCGAGTTGGATGATGTCCTCCACGATATGGACCAGCAGATGCACCATAACGTCGAAGAATGTGGGCAGGAAGTACATCTCAAGCTCGCATAGTATCACCACAATCTCTTCCTGTAGCCTTCTGAGTTGCCTCACGCCAATCGACTTCCGAGAGATGATGTCGAAAAAGTTGCATAGGCCAAATAGCGTTTCACGGACGTGCGCGTCCATGATCCCACAGATTGCAATTGGAAGTATCTGCGTCATCAGCACATGACAGTCGTGAGACTTCATCCCACTGAACTTCTGCTTCACTGGGTCTAGGTATCTGCTTATCTTCCCCGCGTAACCGTAAGGAAGTTTTACTCCTACGAGGCAGGTGAAAAACTGCTCGATCTCCTCTTGACTTAGAGTGAAGCATGCGGGAGGGTAGTCACTTCCGGTCTTCTTGGCCTTTTTGCCTTTGCGACAAGTTTATGTGTCCTGCTTCGCCTCATCATCATCATCATCATCATCATCATTAGCGTCAAGCTCCTGCCTGATGCCCATTGATTTCAAGTCTGCCCTTGCTTTCGGCCCATCTTTGGTCCTCTCTGGCATGTTGAGCAGGGTACCAAGCAGACTCTCGCACACGTTCTTCGTGATATGCATGGCATCAAGGCTGTGAGGCACACAGTGGATCTTCCAGTACGGCAAGTCCCAAAAAACAGACCTCGTTTTCCATACCTTCAGCAGCGGCTCTGGCGCCTTTCGCTTCTTTCCCGGCTCTGGCGCCTTTTGCTTCTTTCCCGACAGTGGGCAATCTTTGCAATTTTTCAACAGCTTGTCTATTTCCTCACCGCTCCTCGTACGCAGGCGTTTTCGGGGTTCGGTTTCACCATCGAACAGATCCTTGCGTTTCCTCCACGGGTCATCGTCGCGAAGCCACCTTCGATGTCCCATGAACACGGTTTTCGAAGATCCGGGATCTCTATCTAGCTGGTGATACGTTGTGTCATCCATGCACATTACGCATCCAGAAAATCCGTGGACTACCTGCCCCGCGAGATATCTGTAACCGAGATAGTCGTGCACCATCGTGAGCAGTGCGGCTCTCATAGGGAAATATTCTTTCTCTGCGGCGTCCCACGTATTGGCTGGCGTTTTCCACAACGTGTCTAGCTCCTCTTTCAGCAGCCCCAAATATAGATTGATGTTGTTCCCTGGTTGTTTCGGCCCTTCAATTAGCATACTCATGTGAATGTACTTCCTCTTCATGCACAACCAGGGGGGAGGTTGTACATCCACACAAACACAGGCCACGTGCTATATGTGCTTCTCTGCCTGCCAAACGGATTGACTCCATCGGTTCTCGCGCCCAGCACGATGTTCCTTGGGTCCTTCCCAAATTCTGGGTATTCGAAGTTCAACGCTTGCCACTGGCTCACATCTTAAGGTGTCTCAGCATCTTGTCTTTTTTATTTATCTCCGGATCATTTCCGTCATCTTCCCGCTTCTTCTCCTCCCTATCCGTGTGCCAACGCAGGAGCTTTGCTACCTTAGGGTCCGGGAAATACGGCTGCAGACGAGGAGTGATCGGAAAGTACCACACCGATTTTCGAGGAGCTTTCTTCCTCTTCTTGCATCGAGTGACGCCGCACACCGGACATATGGTAGACTCTGCGTGCTCATCCCGATAAATGATGCAATTGTTCATGCACACATGGTATTTCACGTGCGGTAAATCCAGAGGACACACGATTTTCTTCACCTCCTCGAAACTGGTCGGGCACTTGTTCCCCTTGGGAAGACGTTCGTGCCAGAATGACATGTTCTCGTCGAAGCATGCGTCGGTCATTTTGTGTTTTACCTTCATCTCCAGAGCCATGAGCGTTACTTTCAGGCGGGTATCCTCGGGCCTGCATCCTTCATACAACGGAGTAACCGCGTCTATCTCCAGTTGATCCAGCTTGGCTTTCTCTCTAGCGGAAGCTCTTGCGTTATCCGTCTGCTTGAGAAGCAGCTCTTGAATATGAGGGTCCTGCACCCAGCCTCCATCATCGTTTGCTTCGGCATCTTCATCTTCATGATCATGCCCTTCGTCTTGATCTTCCTCATCATCATGTACGACATGATCTTCTACATGATGACTGTGTACAGCATCACCGTCGTGATCATGTCCTGGAGATTCTTCGTCTTCTCGCCCGCCCTCGCTGCGGTGGTACTTGTCTTGTTGCCCTTCCTCATTTCTTGCCCGGCCCCCATGGACGACTTCATAGTCATCTTCATCACCTTGCCACCGATAGCCATATATGAAACCACGCAAGAGCAGGTAGTCCCGCACCTGCCCGGAATCCAGGTCCGCAATAAGGCTCTTCAGCTTGCATCTTCCACACAGACATCTTATCTCCGTCTCGTTCTTTTGAAGCATCTCGGCCTTCGCGGAGCTCAAAAACCTATTCACGATGCCTTCGGTCATCGTGCGGACCATGGTCGCCTGCGGGGTAGAGCAAAATGATATTTTAGAACCAAGAAAAAAATTGGCATGACCTTCCCTAAAAATAGGACCAAAAAGAATGCATAGTGCCAAAATTCTCGCCGAAACGGAAATGAATCAACATTCCGGCAAAATATTGGCAACTATCGCATTTCAAATACCGGTACTTGCAAACACAAACATATATGCAACACCACAAACATACATAGATCTAGCTAGGCCACAAAAGGTGCATGTGCACGTTGTTGGAGCGAGCTAGGGAGAAAAAAAGTAGATCTACATCATGAAGATAGCTTTCCCCTTACTTACCTATCAAAAAAAGGTAATTTCACCACTTAATTTTGATGAATCTATGGTGGAAATGAGGTGAGGAGGAGGAGGCAGCTGAAAGCTTGGAGAAGGAGGTGGAGGGAATGAAGTGGGGAAAGTGAGTGGGTAGGTGTGGGGCTGTCCAAAATATCTTGTTGGGGTCCCAGGTTACTAATGGCGCACCACCTGCACATGCGCCATTAGTAACCCTGGTTACTAATGGCGCACCTGCAGGTGGTGCGCCATTAGTAGTTTTGCAGAAGAGTTAAAAAATAATATATACTAATGGCGCACTTTTACAGGGTGCGCCATTAGTAGTTTAAACTACTAATGGCGCACGGTGAGGCGGTGCGCCATTAGTAGTTTTGCAAAAAAAAATAAAAAAAAATTCAGTACTGGCGCACTCCTTGTCTGGTGCGCCATTACTAGTTAGAACTAGTAATGGCGCACCAGACATAGGATGCGCCATTAGTATGTATGTAAAAATAATAAAAAAAATTATCACTAGTGGCGCACCTGTTTTCTGGTGCGCCATTAGTGTCTTCCACACTAATGGCGCATCACGAACTGGTGCGCCATTAGTATATAGTAGTGGCACACTACTTCCCTGGTGCGCCATTAGTGTCAATCCTATCTATAGCCCTTTTCCTAGTCCAAAGCTTTCGGGCGGACTCTCCGTACTGTTGGATTATATGACTTAAATCGTCTGCATCCGGAGGTCGGACATAAGTCCCTTGAAAATTAGCCCGAAAAGCGTCCTCGAGCTCCTCCCAACTTCCAATTGAGTTTTCGGGGAGGCTTTTCAGCCAGTGCCGAGCTGGCCCCTTAATCTTCAGGGGCAAGTATTTAATGGCATGGAGATCGTCTCTACGAGCAATATCAATATGGAGGATAAAGTCCTCGATCCAGACTCCAGGGTCTATGGTCCCGTCGTACGCCTCTATGTTCACCGGTTTGAATCCTTCTAGGAATTCGTGGTCCAGCACCTCATCAGTGAAACATAAGGGGTGTGCGGCACCCCTGTATTGGGATGTGCCATGGTGTTCGGACGGTTGTAGTATTCGGTTTTGGTTTTGTACCGAAGCGCGCTTCCTAGATCCATAGATGGATCTGATCGCTCCAGATTTTTGGCGCAAGTTCTCACGTAGATTGTGTGTTGACTTATGCGCGACTTTGTTAACCGCTCTATCGCGTTCACAAGGTGGTGGATCCGGCCGGTTGTTCGTATCATTTTTCGGCTGTGTGGGCTCTAAGGCCTCATCGTCAAATTCCAGTAATAACTTGAGCTTTGGATAGCTATTTGTGTGGTAACTTCCACCAAACTTTGTTTCCATGTCGAGCACTTTGTTCCACCTGTTGTTGAGCATATCTTGTGCGGCCTTAAGCCTTTGCTTCTATTTCTTCAGGCTCCTCGCTGTGGCAATAAGCCTTCTGCGGAGGTTCTCTTGTTCCAAGTGTGTTTTCGGGATGATGTGTGCATCTTCGTCCGGACTGTTTTCCTCCCCAGACGGGGTTTGATGAGGTTTATCCTTGGCGTCGCCGTGTTCGGACGCCGGATCCGTACTATGTTCGCCGTTTGCATCTTGATCGTGCTCTGCCACCGGGGTGGTGCAGTCGTCATTTCTTCTAGAGTCGATTGGATTGTTATTTCCTCTTGCACTGTTATCGCTATTTTTGCTATGGCAGGACTTAGAGCGGTGTCGCTGACGTCGGCACTTGGGTTGCTTGGAGGGGGCATCCTCCGTTGTCTCTTCGCCATTGCCCTCTGTGGGTGTATCCACCATGTATATGACATGTGATGAAGTGGTGGTCCAGCGCCCTATGGGCGGTGGTTCCTGTTTGTCTCCGGCGTCGTCGTCCATGCCGTCGAAGTCCTCGGAGTGGAAGTCGAGCATGTCGGTTAAGTCGTCGACAGTGGCTACTAAGTGGGTGGTGGGTGGGCAACAAATTTCTTCGTCGTCCGCATCCCATTCTAGCCGGACATAGTTCGGCCAAGGTTCTCCTGACAGGGAGAGAGACCTTAATGAATTTAGCATATCGCTGAAAGGCGAGTGCTGAAAGATATCCACGGAGGTGAACTCCGTGATCGGCGCCCAGTCAGATTCGACGAGCACGGATGTAGGTGGCTCGGAGTCCATGGCCGGAGATGAATCCAGCGGTTCGGCGACACGGCTCCCGTAAGGGGTGAAGTCAGTATCCGGCTCTATCGCCACTAAGAGTGCGGCCTCCATGGCGGGGTCCATCCCTCCGCTCTCGGATGGCGCGACTTGCTCCGGATTGATGGCCGGAGCAGTTGTAGATGCAATCTCCCAAACATTGTCCGGCGGTAGAGTTACGTCATGCTCATCGCGAGTGTGCGGTGCGTCCGACATGGGTCGAATCCATCGAAGATGAAGTCTCCACGGATGTCAGCCGTGTATTTCAAGTTTCCAAATCTGACCTGATGGCCAGGGGTGTAGCTCTCGATCTGCTCCAGATGGCCAAGCGAATTGGCCCGCAGTGCGAAGCCACCGAACACAAAGATCTGTCCGGGGAGGAAAACCTCACCCTGGACCACATCGTTGCCGATGATCGAAGGAGCCATCGAACCTTATGGTGACGGCATAGTGGAACTCTCAATGAAAGCACCAATGTCGGTGTCAAAACCAGCGGATCTCGGGTAGGGGGTCCGGAACTGTGCCTCTAAGGCGGATGGTAACAGGAGGCAGGGGACACGATGTTTACCCAGGTTCGGTCCCTCTTGATGGAGGTAATACCCTATGTCCTGCTTGATTGTTCTTGATGATATGAGTATTACAAGAGTTGATCTACCACGAGATCATAGAGGCTAAACCCTAGAAGCTAGCCTATGGTATGATTGTATGTTTTCCTACAGACTAAACCCTCCAGTTTATATAGACACCAGAGGGGGCTAGGGTTACACAAGGTCGGTTACAAGGGAGGAGATGTACATATCCGTATTGCCTAGTGTCGGTGTCAAAACCGGAGGATCTTGGGTAGGGGGTCCCGAACTGTGCGTCTAAGGCGGATGGTAACAGGAGGCAGGGGACACGATGTTTTACCCAGGTTTGGGCCCTCTTGATGGAGGTAAAACCCTACGTCCTGCTTGATTTATTCTTGATGATATGGGTATTACAAGAGTTGATCTACCACGAGATCGGAGAGGCTAAACCCTAGAAGCTAGCCTATGGTATGATTGTATGTTGTCCTACAGACTAAAACCCTCCGGTTTATATAGACACCGGAAAGGGCTAGGGTTACACAAGGTCGGTTACAAAGGAGGACATATACATATCCGTATTGCCTAGCTTGCCTTCCACGCCAAATAGAGTCCTATCCGGACATGGGACGAAGTTTTCAATCTTGTATCTTCATAGTCCAACAGTCCGGCCAAAGGATATAGTCCGGCTGTCCAGAGACCCCCTAATCCAGGACTCCCTCGGTAGCCCCTGAACCAGGCTTCAATGACGACAAGTCCGGCGCGCAATGTTGTCTTCGGCATTGCAAGGCGGGTTCCTCCTCCGAATACACCACAAAAGAATTTGAATACAAGGACAGTGTCCGACCCTGCAAAATAAGTTCCACATGCCACCGTAGAGAGAACAATATTTCCACAAATCTAATTTGCTGACTTGTTTTGGCTACACGACATTATGCCATGGCCCGGTGATTATTCGAACCGTTTCCTTTAAGTAGCCCCGCACATAACGCGAGGCAGTTTTTTGACACGTCTTGTCAAAGCAGAGATCATGTCCCCTTATCACGGGATTCTCATCAATACGGGCGTGGGTAACCCAACCACGCCATCGATTACGGCGCTTGGGGGATAAGCGAGTTTTACCAGGCTAGTGGGAACGCGTAGTTTCGTCTGCCCATATAAAGGGATAAGGATTCACCTTTTCATCCACGCCTTCTTCCTCCTTTGCTCATCCATTTTCGCACACTCGAGCTCCAGCGCCCAAGTCCGCACTTGCCACCTCAACCCTCTCCAACCATGTCCGGAGTAGGAGGCAGGTGGATGGTCTCCTCCATCACGGAGGGACACATCAAGAAGCTGAGGAGAGCCGGATACCTTCCCGACGACATCGCGCACCGGCTCCCAGATGAGGGGCGGCAGCTCATCCCCTCCCCTAGGCCCCATGAGAGGGTAGTGTTCCTTACCCATTTCCTCCGTGGACTGGGATTCCCTCTCCACCCATTCATCCGGGGGCTCATGTTCTACTACGGCCTGGATTTCCACGATCTGACCCCGAACTTCATCCTCAACATCTCGGCGTTTATCATCATGGGCGAGGCCTTCCTCTGCATCAAGACCCACTTCGGCTTATGGCTGAAGACCTTCAATGTCAAGCCAAAGGTAGTGAGCGGCCGCCAGGCGGAGTGCGGAGGCGCCATGGTGAGCAAGATGCCCAACGTCACATGGCTCGAGGGTTCCTTCGTGGAGACCATAAAGGGGTGGCAATCGGGGTGGTTCTATATCACCGAGCCGCGTGACCCCGAATGGGCAGCGGCCCCCGAGTTCTGATCTGGCATCCCCATGCGGCTCACCTCCTGGCAAGAGAAGGGCTTGTCCTAGGGTAGTTCGGGAGAGCTGACCCGACTCCAAACATGTATCAAAAACATGGTGAGCAAGAAGCTCAAACTCGTCAACGTAGTCCAGGTCATACTCATCCGCCGGATCCTCCCGTGTCAATGACGGGCTTTCAACTTGTGGGAGTTCGACCCGGCCCAGCACCAAACTCTGAACAGGCTCTTCGACACAACACACGAGGATGCCTGGAAGGTGCTATTCAAGGGCACCGAGGTTCCCCCTCCCACTACCGAGGATCATGGATTCTGCGCGAAGCGCCAAGCCAGCGCGGTAAGCTGTTTTTACCTCTTACAAGATACTCATTTTTCATAGTTTGACTCTATGCGGGATCTAAGCTCCCGTACCTTTGACAGGACTGGGTGGAGATGTCGGGGCAGATTAACTGTCCGGCCCCTTTACCCGAAGACACTGCAGACGCTCTCCTGACGGAGATGCTGACTCCAGCTCCTTACAAGGTGCCAGAGAAGACCAAGAAGGCCAAGGGAACCCGAAAGAGTTCCCGGCGCCAGGTGGTATCGGACTCATCGTCCGATGACTCCTCGGCACACTCCTCTCATGAAGACAAGGAGGAAGATGGAGATGCTCCCCCTCCAGTCGGGGGAGACAAGAAAAGGAAGGCCGCCACAACTGGGGAGGCCGAAGGGTCCAAGAAGGGAAGGACTCATCTTCCGGACAGTTCCACCACCGCCGCCGAAGGCGAAGACGAGTGGCTGCTCAGGGCCAAGCCCCTGGCGAAGTCGTAAGTATCCGGATGCCAGAGTAGTTCATAGCATACCTTTGTCGCACCGCTTCTCCTAACGCCGAATTATGATTGTGCAGACCGCCACGAGCCCGTATCGACGTATCGTCGGCCGGCTCCCTGGGTTCGTCGGATATGGATAGCGATCCACTTCCGACCGCCACCTCCCCTTTCCCTAAGGACAATGTCGAGGTATTGTCTCAAGAGGCACCGGATAGAGGGGAGACAGTCCCATAGGTGCCCCAAGGCGACCTTTCGGACTATGGGAGCAGAGGGAGCAAAGCTCCTGAGGGCTCCGAGTTCGGCCCTCAGCCGAACACCACGCCGGAACCTCCAATGGTTCCGGACTTAGGTAGGCGGCCTCCTTCCAAAAGGGGCAAGACGCCAGTGCCGGTGACCTCTGTCCATCCAGAGGCACCGGACAATCTGCTGGGAGCGCTTCACAGCACTTCCATCGACGAGGAGCACCGCACTATTATGAGTGCGGTGGTCCAGAAGGTTCAGTCCGCCAAGAGCGGACTGACTGAAGCCTGTGCCAGCCTTCTAACATGCTTTGAGGTATGTTTTTTAAAATATAGGAAAAATATTACCGCATAGACAGTAGCCCCTGATGCTCTGTTCGGTGTTCACAAAGAAAAGCCGAACAGAGGATCAAACAATATCACAGGAGTCTAATATAAGTATGTTAATATGCGTATGCAGGCTTTACTGCTGGCATCTGCCGCACTGACTGCGGAGGTCGCCGCACTGAAGCAGGACCTTAAAGGGTCCAAGGACGAGCTCGGCCTTGCCAAGAGGCAGCTCGAGGAGAACAAAGGTAAGTAATACCTAGTCTATGGATATGTATAAAAAGAATGTGATTGCAAAATGATAGGATCATCGTAAATTTGCCAGGGGCCACGACCGAGGTGGCAGCCCTGAAGCAAGCGCTATACGAGGCCGAAAACAAAGCGGCCAAGGAGCGCAACGAGCAGGAAAGGCAAGAGGCTCGGGTGGGCGAGGTGCAGCAAGAGCTCCAAGCTCTCGTGACAAAGCACGAGGCGTTGGAGCTTGACTCGAAGACGCAAGAGTCTGAGCTTGCCACAGCCCTTGAGAGCGCGAAGAATGCCAAGGCCGAAGCCCAAAAGGCCCTCCAGGAGATTGATGCGATGAAGAAAATAGCGGCGGTTAAGGCATTCTATATGCAAAGCAAGCATGTGAAAGTAAATTACCTATTACTTACCCGGATCCGGAGCTCTCCAGGAGCATTCGCAGATTTGCCCCGCAACGTGTCGGATGCCGCACAGTTTTACCAGGCCGAGGAGGGAAGCTCAACGGAGAAGCTGTTCTGGTCCCAGTATATGGGGGGCGAACACCCGGTGCCTATGAGCGACCAGCTGAAGCAGCTGCTCGAGCTACACAAGGCGGCCGAACAGGCCATGAAGGGCTTCATAGTCCGGATGTGGCCTGGCGACGCCCTTCCCAACAGCTACTTCGGCTTGGTGAGGCGACTTATAGAAGCCTGCCCATGGCTGGAAGTTATCAAGCGATCCGTCTGCATCGAGGGTGCATGCTGGGCTTTCGCTCGTGCGAAGGTGCACTGGGCCAAGATGGATGCTGTGAAGCTGGTGAAGGAGGGGTCGCCGCAGGGCAAGGAGCATCGCACCCCCGAAATGTATTATGAGGGTGTCCTGAAGGGTGTCGTCTTGTAGCGGACGAATGTACGAAAGATATAATATTCGAGTAAACGTGCTCGTGTAATCCTGTAGTTATGAACACTTGTTCATATGCGCTATGCAATTCTTGTTTGAATTTAAAATATTACCTTCTGTTTGGATATTTATCCAATCTGAGAGATGGCTAGTCCTCGGCTTCTGCCCCCATGCCACTAGTGCTGGGGTGTTCGGGATAAACCTGAGCACTCTTGTTCCCATTTTTGGGACCTTCAAGGGAGGTGCTCAGCACAACGAACAAGGCAACCGGGCTAATAATGCTTTATCACTCTCACTTAGCCATAGAATTCTATAATTTTAAATTTCGGCGAAGCCCCTGGTATTCGGAAGGCCGAATTCGGGGTGCGATACACGCCTTTAAGCCGGACAGGACCGACTCCTCGCTCTAAGCGGCATAAGTCTTTAGGGACTCGAAAACCTCTCAAACAGCGACCAATCTCTCGCCTTATCATGACAGTCAATTTTAGCTTTCTCTACTGAGGTGCTTAACCCAGCAGAACCGGGGCACAATCGCAGTAGTTCTCCTAGTGCTACCTTAGCCAATAGAGCGGAACGCAAGGTACCAAAACATAGGAGCCGGGCAAACCCAACTATTGACCAAAGACATGATTCGAAGCTGATGCAGATAATGCTGTAAGCTCGGGGTGCCGCACTGTTGAAAGTGTTCGGACTTCTCACGCCGTATTATGGGGTATGCGTAACCCCTAGCGTATTGTCCGTACCAGAGTGCACGGTTGCAAGGTGTCATTAATGAACACACACATATATATAAAAGGAAGAATGCAATAATAGTCTTAATGCTATGCATTGTTTATTCAAAAAGGTGCGTTAAAGCAGAATGATACATGCAGTGCAATAAGAAAAAAGTAGGACTGTTTGACATGTCCCTTCCAAGGGCAAGCTGAGGAATAGTATTAAAGCAAATATTTCACTCGTTATCGTAATCCACCTGGGAGTTCCGTGGTGTGACACAGCTTTCTGCCTCCTTGGTTGCTGCATCATGTGTTCGGCAATCATGCTGCCGGTCAGGGTTTCCAGAGATTAAAGTCCTGAAAAGAGAAAGATAACAAAGCGGGAAGCCCCTAGTGCGGTTTAAGCCGCGTCTTGGGGCGTGCCTTAGTTGTGCCCCCTCCCCACCTGTGCCCATGGTATTTTTAATGTGTAATTATGTACGCGTGGCACGGATTTCGCCGTTTGGCTGGGACTGGGGTGGGGGCCGCATTGCTACGCGAGCTCAGAACATGCCAGGCGGTCTAGTTGTCGATTACTCCGAGCGCACTTGAAGGTGTCCGGGTCTTGAAACGCCGAACTGGTGGATTGCCTTGAGAGGATGCTTTGCGCTTCTGCTGCGAGGGCCGCAGTGTGCTCCTCCGTGCGGTGAGAGCGCTCTGTGTTTCCATTAACTGTGATGACCCCCCGAGGTCCTGGCATCTTGAGCTTGAGGTATGCATAATGTGGTACCGCATTGAATCTCGCAAATGCGGTTCGCCCGAGCAGTGCATGATAGCCACTGCGGAACGGGACTATATCGAAGATTAATTCTTCGCTTCGGAAGTTATCTGGGGATCCGAAGACCACTTCCAGTGTAATTGAGCCTGTGCAATGGGCCTCTACACCTGGAATGACGCCTTTAAAGGTCGTTTTTGTGGGTTTGATCCTTGAGGGGTCTATACCCATTTTGCGCACTGTGTCCTGGTAAAGCAAGTTCAGGCTGCTGCCGCCATCCATAAGGACTCGAGTGAGGTGAAATCCGTCGATGATTGGGTCTAGGACCAGTGCGGCGAATCCGCCATGATAGATACTAGTGGGGTGGTCCCTGCGATCAAAGGTGATCGGACAGGAGGACCATGGGTTGAACTTTGGGGCGACTGGCTCCAATGCATATACGTCCCTGAGCGCATGGTTCCGCTCCTTCTTGGGGATGTGGGTTGGGTATATCATGTTCACCGTCCGCACTTGTGGGGGAACCTCTTCTGTCCTTCGGTATTCGGCTGCCGGGGCTCCTCTTCGTCATCGCTGTGTGACCACTTATCTTTGTCTTCGGCAGTTAACTTGCCGGCCTGCTCGAACACCCAACAATCCCTGTTGGTGTGGTTGGCTGGCTTGTCTGGGGTGCCGTGTATTTGACACAAGAGATCGAGTATATGGTCCAAACTGGACGGGCCCGGAGTGCTTCTTTTGAATGGCTTTTTCCGCTGACCGGGTTTAGAGCCTTTGAATCCGGCATTGACTGCCGTATCCTCAGTATTATCGGTGTTAATGCGGCACTTATGTTTGTTGCGACGTGACCTGCTATTTCCATCCTTGGTATCCAAAGTACCATGGTTCTTTGATATGTTATTACTGCGAGCCAGCCAACTGTCTTCTCCCGCACAAAAGCAGGTCATGAGTGTTGTGAGGGCCGCCATAGATTTCGGCTTTTCCTAACGAAGGTGCCGGGCTAGCCACTCGTCGCAGATGTTGTGCTTGAAAGCTGCTAAGGCCTCTGCATCCAGACAGTCGACGATTTGATTTTTCTTTGTTAGGAACTGTGTCTAGAATTTCCTGGCCGATTCCTCTAGCTGCTGAATTATGTGGCTCAAGTCATCGACATGTGGTTGTCGCACATAAGTGCCTTGAAAGTTGTCGAGGAATGCGGCTTCCAGATCTTCCCAACAGCCAATGGACTCTGCTGGCAAGCTATTGAGCCAATGCCGAGCTGGTCCTTTGAGTTTGAGTGGGAGGTATTTGATTGCGTGTAAGTCATCACCGCAGGCCATGTGGATGTGCAAGAGGAAATCCTCGATCCATACCGCAGGATCTGTCATGCCGTCATATGATTCTATATTTACGGGTTTGAAACCCTCTGGGATTTGATGATGCATTACTTCATCTGTGAAGCATAAGGGGTGTGCGGCACCTCTGTACTGGGCTATATCGCGACGCAGCTCCAATGAGTCTTTCCTGCTGTGTTCGGCCCGGCCGGATTTACTATTACTGTATCCGGCGTGACGTTTGTCGTCTCGCATAGTGGCTCGCCCTCATGATCCGTAGATCGATTTTGCATGTTTTGCTTTGTCCTCCAATACGTCTCGCAGGTCTGGTGTATTTCCCCATGCCTTTTTACTTGAATAGCGTCGGGGTGCAGGGTGAGCTTTTGGCTGGAATGCCTCTCTATCGCGGCCAAGAGGTGGCCGATCAGCCGCGTCATATGCTTCTTCCTCCAGTCGGGGTAGCAACCTGCATTTTGGGTAACTCTTGGAGGGGCGTTCGAGTTTATATTCCTCGGCGAGGACTTCAGTCCATCTGTCAGCTAGCAGATCTTGATCAGCTTGAAGCTGCTACTGCTTTTTCTTAAGGCTATTTGCCATGGCTGTAAGTCGGCGCTTGAAGCACTCTTGTTCGACGGGATCCTCTGGCACGATGAATTCGTCATCGTCGAGGCTTGCCTCGTCTTCGGAGGGGGCATGTAATTATCATCCTCCACCTCTCCATCTGCCGCTCTCTCTAGAGGGCTGGCCTTTCCATCCTCCTGTCCTAGATCATGTTGGAGGGGATTGTTGCCATCTTTGGCACTATCTGGAGTGTTATTGTCTCCTATGCCGGTATCACCACTTTTGCTTTGGCGGGACTTAGAGTGGCGCCGCTGACGTCGGCGCTTGGGTTGCTTCTTGGAGGGGTCATCCTCCGCTGTCTCGTAGCCATTGCCTTCTTTGGGTGTGTCCACCATGTATATATTGTATGATGAGGTGGCTGTCCAGTGCCCTGTGGGCAGTGGTTCCTCTTCGTCTCCCGCATCGTCGTCCATACCGTCGATGTCTTCAGAGTCGAAGTCAAGCATGTCGGTTAAGTCATCGACAGTGGCTACTAAGTGGGTGGTGGGTGGGCAGCGAATTTCTTCATCATCTGCATCCCAGTCCTGCCGGACATAGTTCGGCCAGGATCCTCCAGACAAGGAGAGAGAACTTAATGAGTTCAGTATGTCGCCAAAGGGCGAGTGCTGAAAAATATCCGCGGAGGTAAACTCCATGATCAGCGCCCAATCGGATTCGATAGGAATGGGCGAGGTAGTTCGGAGTCCGTGGCCGGAGAAGGATCCGGCAGTTTGACAACACGGCTCTCGTGCAGGGTAAGGTCGATGTTCGGCTCGATCGCTGCTGAGGGTAAGGCCTCCATGGCGGGGTCCATCCACCCGTCCATGGACGGCGCAACTGGCTCCGAATTGTGGGTTGAAGTGGCTGCCGGTGCGATCTCCTGAACACTGTCTAATGGTAGAGCTAAATCGTACTCATCGTGACTGCGTGACGCACAAGGCAGAGGCTCGAATCCGTCAAAGATCAAGTCTCCGCAGATATCGGCCGTGTAGTTTAAGCTTCCAAACCTGACCTAGTGGCCAGGGGCGTAACTTTCGACCTGCTCCAGATGGCCAAGTGAATTGGCCCGCAGTGCAAAGTCGCCGAACACAAAGATCTGTCCGGGGAGAAAAGTCTCACCCTGGACTGCATCGCTATCGATGATCGTAGGATCGATCAAGCCTAACAGCGACGACATAGCGGAACTCTCAATGAAAGCACCAATGTCGGTGTCAAAACCGGCGGATCTCGGGTAGGGGGTCCCGAACTGTGCGTCTAAGGCGGATGGTAACAGGAGGCAGGGGACACGATGTTTTACCCAGGTTCGGGCCCTCTTGATGGAGGTAAAACCCTACGTCCTGCTTGATTTATTCTTGATGATATGGGTATTACAAGAGTTGATCTACCACGAGATTGGAGAGGCTAAACCCTAGAAGCTAGCCTATGGTATGATTGTATGTTATCCTACGGACTAAAACCCTTCGGTTTATATAGGCACCGGAAAGGGCTAGGGTTACACAAGGTTGGTTACAAAGGAGGAGATATACATATCCGTATTGCCTAGCTTGCCTTCCATGCCAAATAGAGTCCTATTCGGACATGGGGCGAAGTCTTCAATCTTGTATCTTCATAGTCCAACAGTCCGGCCAAAGGATATAGTCCGGCTGTCCGGAGACCCCCCTAATCCAGGACTCCCTCACCTAGCTTGCCTTCCACGCCAAGGAGAGTCCCATCCGGACACAAGACGAATTCTTCAATCTTGTATCTTCATAGTCCAACAGTCCGGCCAAAGGATATAGTCCGGCTGTCCGGAGACCCCCTAATCCAGGACTCCCTCAGTGAGGAAGCTAATGATGAAGATCATGTAACTTCAGATCAAGTTACTACCGAACCTCATAGGTCAACCAGAGTAAGATCCGCACCAGAGTGGTACGGTAATCCTGTTCTAGAAGTCATGTTACTTGACCATGACGAACCTACAAACTATGAGGAGCGATGATGAGCCTAGATTCCGTAAAATGGCTTGAGGCCATGAAATCTGAGATGGGATCCATGTATGAGAACAAAGTGTGGACTTTGGTTGACTTACCCGATGATAGGCAAGCCATCAAGAATAAATGGATATTCAAGAAGAAGACTGACGCTGACGGTAATGTTACTGTCTACAAAGCTCGACTTGTTGCAAAAGGTTTTCGACAAGTTCAAGGAGTTGACTACGATGAGACTTTCTCACCCGTAGCGATGCTTAATTCCGTCCGAATCATGTTAGCAATTGCCGCATTTTATGATTATGAAATTTGGCAAATGGATGTATAGACTGCATTCCTGAATGGATTTCTAGAAGAAGAGTTGTATATGATGCAACCTGAAGGTTTTATCAATCCAAATGGTGCTAACAAAGTGTGCAAGCTCCAGCGATCCATCTATGGACTGGTGCATGCATCTCGGAGTTAGAATAAACGTTTTGATAGTGTGATCAAAGCATATGGTTTTATATAGACTTTTGGAGAAGCCTGTATTTACAAGAAAGTGAGTGGGAGCTCTGTAGCATTTCTAATATTATATGTGGATGACATATTGTTGATTGGAAATGATATAGAATTTCTGGATAGCATAAAGGGATACTTGAATAAGAGTTTTTCAATGAAAGACCTCGGTGAAGCTGCTTATATATTGGGCATCAAGATCTATAGAGATGGATCAAGACGCTTAATTGGACTTTCACAAAGCACATACCTTGATAAAGTTTTGAAGAAGTTCAAAATGGATCAAGCAAAGAAAGGGTTCTTGCCTGTATTAGAAGGTGTGAAGTTGAGTCAGACTCAATGCCCAACCACTGCAGAAGATAGAGAGAAAATGAAAGATGTTCCCTATGCTTCAGCCATAGGCTCTATCATGTATGCAATGTTGTGTACCAGACCTGATGGGTGCATTGCTATTAGCTTAGCAGGGAGGTACCAAAGTAATCCAGGAGTGGATCACTGGACAACGGTCAAGAACATCCTGAAATACCTGAAAAGGACTACGGATATATTTCTCGTTTATGGAGGTGACAAAGAGCTCGTCATAAATGGCTACGTCGATCCTGATCCGGATGACTCTAAGTCACAAACCGGATACGTGTTTTTATTGAACAGTGGAGCTGTCAGTTGGTGCAGTTCTAAGCAAAGCATCATGGCAAGATCTACGTGTGAAGCGGAGTACATAGCTGCTTCGGAAGCAGCAAATGAAGGAGTCTGGATGAAGGAGTTCATATCCGATCTAGGTGTCATACCTAGTGCATCGGGTCCAATGAAAATCTTTTGTGACAATACTGGTGCAATTGCCTTGGCTAAGGAATCCAGATTTCACAAAAGAACCAAGAAGATCAAGAGACACTTCAATTCCATCCGCGATCAAGTCAAGGAGAGAGACAGAGATTTGCAAGATACATACGGATATGAATGTTGCAGACCCGTTGACTAAGCCTCTCTCACGAGGAAAACATGATCAGCACCAAGACTCCATGGGTGTTAGAATCATTACTGTGTAATCTAGATTATTGACTCTAGTGCAAGTGGGAGACTGAAGGAAATATGCCCTAGAGGCAATAATAAAGTTGCTATTTATATTTCCTTGTATCATGATAAATGTTTATTATTCATGCTAGAGTTGTATTAACCGGAAACTTAGTACATGTGTGAATATATAGACAAACAGAGTGTCACTAGTTTGCCTCTACTTGACTAGCTCATTGAATCAATGATGGTTATGTTTCCTAACCATAGACATGAGTTGTCATTTGATTAACGGGATCACATCATTAGAGAATGATGTGATTGACTTGACCCATCCGTTAGCTTAGCACGATGACCGTTTAGTTTGTTGCTATTGCTTTCTTCATGACTTATACATATTCCTATGACTATGAGATTATGCAACTCCCGAGTATCGGAGGAACACTTTGTGTGCTACCAAACGTCACAACGTAACTGGGTGATTATAAAGGTGCTCTACAGGTGTCTTCGATGGTGCTTGTTGAGTTGGCATAGATCGAGATTAGGATTTGTCACTCCGATTGTCGGAGTATCTCTGGGCCCTCTCGGTAATGCACATCACTATAAGCCTTGCAAGCATTGTGACTAATGAGTTAGTTGCAGGATGATGTATTACGGAACAAGTAAAGAAACTTGCCGATAACGAGATTGAACTAGGTATTGAGATACCGACGATCGAATCTCGGGCAAGTAACTTACCGCTGACAAAGGGAACAACATATGTTGTTATGCGGTTTGACCGATAAAGATCTTCATAGAATATGTAGGAACCAACCTGAGCGCCCAGGTTCCTCTATTGGTTATTGACCATAGACGAGTCTCGATCATGTCTACATAGTTCTCGAACCCGTAAGGTCCGCACGCTTAAAGTTCGGTGACGATCGGTATTATGAGTTTATGTGTTTTGATGTACCGAAGGTAGTTCGGAGTCCCGGATGTGATCACGCACATGACGAGGAGTCTCGAAATGGTCAAGATGTAAAGGTTGTTATATTGGACGGCTATATTTGGACACCGAAAGTGTTCCAGATGATTTCGGAGAAAACCGGAGTGCCGAAGGGGTTACCGGAACCCCCCGGGGAAGTATTGGGCCTTAGTGGGCCTGAGGGGAGAGAGAGGGCTGCAGCCCAGGAGGTGGCGCGCCCCCTCCCATGGGGAGTCCGAATTGGACTAGGGGAGGGGGCGCGGCCCCTCTTTCCCTCTCCCTCTCTTTCCTTCCCCCTTCCCTCTTCCTAGTTGGACTAGGAAAGGATGAATCCTCTTCCTAGTAGGAAGAGGATTCCTCCTCTCCTTGGGGCGCACCTAGGCTGGCCGGCCTCCCCCCTTGCTCCTTTATATACGGGGGCGGGGGGCACCCAAAGACACACAAGTTGATTGTTCCAAGCCGTGTCCGGTGCCCCCTCCACCATAAACCACCTCGATCATATCATAGCGGTGCTTAGGCGAAGCCCTACGTCGGTAGCAACATCATCACTGTCATCACGCAATCATGCTGACGGAACTCTCTCGTGAAGCTCTGCTGGATTGGAGTTCGTGGGATGTCATCGAGCTGAACGTGTGCTGAACTCGGAGGTGTCATGCGTTCGGTACTTGGATCGGTCGGATCATGAAGACGTACGACTACATCAACCACGTTCTCATAACGCTTCCGCTTACGGTCTATGAGGGTACGTGGACGATACTCTCCCCTCTTGTTACTATGCATCACCATGATCTTGCGTGTGCATAGGATTTTTTTTGAAATTTCGACGTTGCCCAACAGGATCACTATTGTACCCTCTTGCCAATCTCATGGTGAGGTACACAATAGGTCTGGTACATAGCATAGCATACTTTATAGAACCTATGACTGGGGCATACGAAATGACTTCTCATTCTCTTTCTATTTTCTGCTGTGGTCGGGTTTTGAGTCTTTACTAAACTTCATACCTTGCAATACAGGCAAGAAATCCATCTTTGACTATTCCATTTTTGAACTACCACAAAATCTTGTCAAGGTATGTACTCACTGAAAATATATCAAGCGTCTTTATCTATCTCTGTAGATCTTGATGATCAATATGTAAGTAGCTTCACCGAAATTTTTCTTTGAAAAACACCTTTCAAACACTCCTTTATGCTTTCCAGAAAATTCTACATTATTTTCGATCAACAATATGTCATTCACATATACTTATCAGAAATGTTGTAGTGCTCCCACTCACTTTCTTGTAAATACAGGCTTCACCGCAAGTCTGTATAAAACCATATGCTTTGATCACACTATCAAAGCGTATATTCCAACTCTGAGAGGCTTGTACCAGTCCATAAATCGATCGCTGGAGCTTGCTCACTTTGTTAGCACCTTTAGGATCGACAAAACCTTCTGGTTGCATCATATACAACTCTTCCTTAAGAAATCCATTAAGGAATGCAGTTTTTACATCCATTTTCCAGATTTCATAAAATGCGGCAACTGCTAACATGATTTGGACAGAATTTTAAGCATCGATGCGAGTGAGAAAATCTCATCGTAGTCAATACCTTGAACTTGTCGAAAACATTTTGCGACAATTCGAGCTTTGTAGCTAGTAACACTACTATCAGCGTCCATCTTCCTCTTGAAGATCCACTTATTATCAATGGCTCACCGCTCAACGGGCAAGTCAATCAAAGTCCACACTTTGTTCTCATACATGGATCCCATCTCAGATTTCATGTCCTCAAGCCATTTTGCGGAATCTAGGCTCATCATTGCTTCCTCATAGTTCGTAGGTTCGTCATGGTCCAGTAACATGACCTCCAGAACAGGATTACGGTACCACTCTGGTGCGGATCTTACTCTGGTTGACCTACGAGGTTTGGTAGTAACTTGATTTGAAGTTTCATGATCATCATCATTAGCTTCCTCACTAATTGGTGTAGGAATCACTGGAACTGATTTCTGTGATGAACTACTTTCCAATTCGGGAGAAGGTACAATTACCTCATCAAGTTCTACTTTCCTCCCACTCACTTCTTTCGAGAGAAACTCCTTCTCTTAGAAAGGATCCATTCAACAAAATATCTTGCCTTTGGATCTGTGATAGAAGCTGTACCCAACAGTTTCTTTTGGGTACCCTATGAAGACACACTTCTCTGATTTGGCTTCGAGCTTATTAGTTTGAAACTTTTTCACATAAGCATCGCAACCCCAAACTTTAAGAAACGACAGCTTTGGTTTCTTGCCAAACCATAGTTCATACGGTGTCGTCTCAACGGATTTAGATGGTGCCCTATTTAACGTGAATGCAATTGTCTCTAATGCATAACCCCAAAACGATAGTGGTAAATCGGTAAGAGACATCATAGATTGCGCTCCATATCTAATAAAGTACGGTCACGATGTTCGGACACACCATAACACTGTAGTGTTCCAGGTGGCGTGAGTTGCGAAACTATTCCACATTGTTTCAAATGAAGACCAAACTCGTAACTCAAATATTTGTTTCTGTGATCAGATCGTAGAAACTTTATTTTCTTGTTACGATGATTTTCCACTTCACTCTGAAATTCTTTGAACTTTTCAAATGTTTCAGACTTACGTTGCATCAAGTAGATATACCCATTTCTGCTCAAATCATCTCTGAAGGTTAGAAAATAACGATACCCGCCGCGAGCCTCAACACTCATCGGACTGCATACATCAGTGTGTATTATTTCCAACAAATATGTTGCTCGCTCCATTGTTCCGTAGAATGGAGTTTTAGTCATCTTGCCCATGAGGCATGGTTCGCAAGCATCAAGTGATTCATAATCAAGTGATTCCAAAAGCCCATCAGCATGGAGTTTCTTCATGCTCTTTACACCAATATGACCTGAACGGCAGTGCCACAAATAAGTTTCTCTATCATTATTAACTTTGCATCTTTTGGCTTCAATATCATGAATATGTGCATCGCTATGATCGAGATTCAGTAAACCATTTGTTTTAAGTGTATGACCATAGAAGGTTTTATTCATGTAAACAGAACAACAATTATTCTTTGACTTAAATGAATAACAGTATGGCAATAAACATGATCCAATCATATTATGCTCAACGCAAACACCAAATAACATTTATTTAGGTTCAACACGAGTCCCAAAGGTAGAGGGAGTATGCGATGGTGATCTTATCAACCTTGGAATCTCCTCCAACACATATCGTCACTTTGCCCTCAACTAGTCCCTGTTCATTTTGTAACTCCTATTTCGAGTTACTAATCTTAGCAACTGAATCGGTATCAAATACCTAGGGGTTACGATGAACACTAGTAAAGTACACATCAATAATCTATATATCAAATATACCTTTGTTCACTTTGCCATCCTTCTTATCCGCCAAATATTTGGGGTAGTTCCACTTCTAGTGACCATTTCCTTTGCAATAGAAGCACTCAGTTTCATGCTTGGGTATAGCTTTGGGATTCTTCATGGGAGTGGCAACTTGCTTGCCATTCTTCTTGAAGTTCCCTTTCTTTCCCTTGCCCTTTTACTTGAAACTAGTGGTCTTGTCAACCATCAACACTTGATGCTTTTCGTGATTTCTACCTTCGCCGATTTCAGCATCGCGAAGAGCTCGGGGAATGGTTTTCGTCATCGCTTGCATATTATAGTTCATCACGAAGTTCCGGTAACTTGGTGATAGTGACTAGAGAACTCTGTGAATCACTATCTTATCTAGAAGATTAACTACCACTTGATTCAAGAGATCGTAGTGCTCGGACCTTCTGAGCACATGCTCACTGGTTGAGCTATTATCCTCCATCTTGTAGGCAAAGTATTTGTCAGAGGTCTCATACCTCTCGACTCGGGCATGAGTCTGAAATACAAATTTCAGCTCTTGGAACATCTTATATGCTCCGTGGCATTCAAAACATTTTTGAAGTCCCGGTTCTAAGCCGTAAAGCATGGTGCACTAAACTATCAATTAGTTATCATACCGAGCTTGCCAAACGTTCATAACGTCTGCATCTGCTCCTGCAATAGGTCTGTCACCTAGCGGTGCATCAAGGACATAATTCTTCTGTGCACCGATGAGGACAATCCTCAGATCATGGACCTAGTCCGCGTCATTTCTACAATCATATTTCAACATAGTTTTTCCTCTAGGAACATATCAAAATAAACTGGGAGCTACATCGCGAGCTATTGATCGATAACATAGTTACCCAAATACTATCAGGACTAAGTTCATGATAAATTAAGTTTAGTTAATCATATTACTTAAGAACTCCCACTTAGATAGACATCCCTCTAGTCATCTAAATGATCACGTGATCCATATCAACTAAACCATGTCCGATCATCATGTAAGATGGAGTAGTTTTCAATGGTGAACATCACTATGTTGATCATATCTACTATATGATTCACGCTCGACCTTTCGGTCTCAGTATTCTAAGGCCATATCTACATATGCTAGGCTCGTCAAGTTTAACCTGAGTATTATGCGTGTGCAAAACTAGCTTGCACCCGTTGTATGTGAACGTAGAGCTTATCACACCCAATCATCACATGGTGTCTCAGCACGAAGAACTGTCACAATGGTGCATACTCAGGGAGAACACTTCTACCTTGAAATTTAGTGAGGGATCATCTTATAGTGCTACCAACGTACTAAGCAAAATAAGATGCATAAAAGATAAACATCACATGCAATCAAAATATGTGACATGATATGGCCATCATCATCTTGTGCCTTTGATCTCCATCTCCAAAGTACCGTCATGATCTCCATCGTCACCGGCATGACACCATGATCTCCATCATCTTGATCTCTATCAATGTGTCCTCACATGGTCGTCTCGCCAACTATTGCTTTTGCAACTATTGCTATCGTATAGCGATAAAGTAAAGCAATTATATGGCGCTTGCATCTTATGCAATAAAGAGACAACCATAAGGCTCGTGCCAGTTGCTGATAACTTCAATAAAACATGATCATCTCATACAACAAATTATATCTCATCATGTCTTGACCATATCACATCACAACATGCCCTGCAAAAACAAGTTAGACGTCCTTTACTTTGTTGTTGCAAGTTTTATGTGGCTGCTACGGGCTGAGTAAGAACCGTTCTTTCCTACACATCAAAAACCACGACATGGTATAGGGATTGCTTTTTGATCTTCAGAAAGAACCATGTTCATTGAATCCGATTCAACTAAAATTGGAGAAACAGACACCCACTAGCCACCTGTGTGTGAAGCACGACGGTAGAACTAGTCTCGCGTAAGCGTACGCGTAATGTCGGTTTGAGCCGCTTCATCCAACAATACCGCCGAATCAAGAATCAACTAGTGACGGTAAGCAATATGTATATACCCACGCCCACAACTCCTTTGTATTCTAGTCGTGCATATAACATCTACGCATATACCTGGCTTGGATGCCACTGTTGTGGAATGCAGTAATTACAAAAAAATTCCTACGCACACACAAGATCATGGTGATGCATAGCAACGAGAGGGGAGAGTGTTGTCTACGTACCCTTGTAGGCCGTAAGCGGAAGCGTTATGACAACGCGGTTGATGTAGTCGTACGTCTTCACGATCAACCGATCCTAGTACCGAAAGTACGACACCTTCGCGATCTGCAAACGTTCGGCTTGGTGACGTCCCATGAACTCACGATCCAGCAGAGTGTCGAGGGAGAGCTTAGTCAGCACGACGGCATGATGTTGGTGATGATGATGCTACCAGAACAGGGCTTCGCCTAAGCACCTCTACGATATGACCGAGGTGGATTATGGTGGAGGGGGGAACCGCACACGGCTAAGATGATCAATGATCAACTTGTGTGTCTACGGGGTGCCCCCTCCCCCGTATATAAAGGAGTGGAGGAGGGGAGGGCCGGCCCTCTCTATGGTGCGCCCTAGGGGAGTCCTACTTCCACCGGGAGTAGGATTCCCTCCTTTCCCTAGTAGGAGTAGGAGAGAAGGAAGGAAGGGGGCGGCCCCCACCCAATTCGGATTGGGCTAAGGGGGGGCGCGCCCTACACCTTTTCCTTCCTCTCATCTTTTCCACTAAGGCCCAATAAGGCCCATATACTCCTCGGGGGGTTCCGGTAACTTCCTAGTACTCCGGTAAATGCCCAAACTCATCCGGAACCATTCCGATGTCCAAACATAGGCTTCCAATATATCGATCTTTATGTCTCGACCATTCCGAGACTCCTCGTCATGTCCGTGATCATATCTAGGACTCTGAACTACCTTCAGTACATCAAAACACATAAACTCATATTACCGATCGTCACCGAATGTTCAGCGTGCGGACCCTACGGGTTCGAGAACTATGTAGACATGACCGAGACTCATCTCCGGTCAATAACCAATAGCGGAACCTGTATGCTCTTATTGGTTCCTACATATGCTAGGAAGATCTTTATCGGTCAAACCACATAACAACATACGTTGTTCCATTTGTCATCGGTATGTTACTTGCCCGAGATTCGATCGTCGCGGTATCATCATACCTAGTTAAATCTCGTTACCGGCAAGTATCTTTACTCGTTCCATAATACTTCATCCTGCAACTAACTAATTAGTCGCATTTCTTGCAAGGCTTATAGTGATGAGCATTACCGAGAGGGCCCAGAGATACCTCTCCGATACACAGAGTGACAAATCCTAATCTCGATCTATGCCAACCCAATAAACACCATCAGAGACACCTGTAGAGCATCTTTATAGGGCTCATTCGGTTTGGAAGAAATCAAAACGTAGGAATTAGGAGTAGTATAGGAATATGATAGGATGGCAATTGCCATCCTAAGGAATTGACTTGCCTCGTTCCTACGCGTAAAATGAGCTTTGAGTGGATGTGTAGTTTCCTCCAAAAACACGGGAAATGAGTAGTATTCCTACGAAATTCCTGCACGCATTTCCTACAAACCGAATGCATACATAGGAAATTTTCCTCTGGAATCTTTATTCCTATGTTTTTCCTATGAAAATCCTCCAAACCGAATGAGGCCATAATCACCCAGTTACGTTGTAACGTTTGATAGCACACTAAGTGTTCCTCCGATATTCGGGAGTTGCATAATCTCATAGTCATAGGAACATGTATAAATCATGAAGAAAGCAATAGCAATAAACTTAACGATCATTATGCTAAGCTAACGGATGGGTCTTGTCCATCACATCATTCTCTAATGATGTGATCCCGTTCATCAAATGACAACACATGTCCATGGCTAGGAAACTTAACCATCTTTGATTAACGAGCTAGTCAAGTAGAGGCATACTAGGGACACTTTGTTTTGTCTATTGATGTCTACTACACAACCTTCTTCTTGTAGACGTTGTTGGGCCTCCAAGTGCGGAGGTTTGTAGGACAGTAGCAAATTTCCCTCAAGTGGATGACCTAAGGTTTATCAATCTGTGGGAGGCGTAGGATGAAGATGGTCTCTCTCAAACAACCCTGCAACCAAATAGCATAGAGTATCTTGTGTCCCCAACACACCCAATACAATGGTAAATTGTATAGGTGCACTAGTTCGGCGAAGAGAGGGTGATACAAGTGCAATATGGATGGTAGATAAAGGTTTTTGTAATCTGAAAATATAAAAACAGCAAGGTAACTAATGATAAAAGTGAGCACAAACGGTATTGCAATGCTAGGAAACAAGGTCTAGGGTTCATACTTTCACTAGTGCAAGTTCTCTCAACAATAATAACATAATTAGATCATATAACTTTCCCTCGACATGCAACAAAGAGTCACTTCAAAGTCACTAATAGCGGAGAACAAACGAAGAGATTATGGTAGGGTACGAAACCACCTCAAAGTTATCCTTTCTGATCGATCTATTTACGAGTCTGTAGTAAAATAACATGAAGCTATTCTTTCCGTTCAATCTATCATAGAGTTCATACTAGAATAACACATTAAGACACAAATCAAACAAAAACCTAATGTCACCTAGATAATCCAATGTCACCTCAAGTCTCTGTGGGTATGATTATACGATATGCATCACACAATCTCAGATTCATCTATTCAAACCAACACAAAGTACTTCAAAGAGTGCCCCAAAGTTTCTACCGGAGAGTCAAGACGAAAACGTGTGCCAACCCCTATGCATAGGTTCATGGGTAGAACCCGCAAGTTGATCACCGAAACATACATCAAGTGGATCAATACAATACCCCATTGTCACCACGGGTATCCCACCCAAGACATACATCAAGTGTTCTCAAATCCTTAAAGACTCAATCCGATAAGATAACTTCAAAGGGAAAACTCAATCCATTACAAGAGAGTAGAAGGGGAGAAACATCATAAGATCCAACTACAATAGAAAAGCTCGCGATACATCAAGATCATACCACCTCAAGAACACGAGAGAGAGAGAGAGATCAAACACATAGCTACTGGTACATACCCTCAGCCCCGAGGGAGAACTACTCCATCCTCGTCATGGAGAGCGCCGGGATGATGAAGATGGCCACCGGTGAGGGGTCCCCCCTCCGGCAGGGTGCCGGAACGGGTCTAGATTGGTTTTCGGTGGCTACGGAGGCTTCTGGCGGCGGAACTCCCGATCTATTGTGCTCTTCGAAGTTTTTAGGGTATATGGGTATATATAGGAGGAAGAAGTACGTCGGTGGATCTCCAGGCTGTCCACGAGGCAGGGGGCGTGCCCAAAGGGGGTGGGCGCGCCCCCCACCCTCGTGGGCAGCCCGGGACTCTCCTGGTCCATCTCCGATACTCCGTGGGCTTCTTCTGGTCCAAAAATAAGTTCTGTGAAGTTTCAGGTCAATTGGACTCAGTTTGATTTTCCTTTTTTGCGATACTCTAAAACAAGGAAAAACAGAAGCTGGCACTGGGCTCTAGGTTAATAGGTTAGTCCCAAAAATCATATAAAATAGCATATAAATGCATATAAAACATCCAAGGTTGATAATATAATAGCATGGAATAATAAAAAATTATAGATACGTAGGAGACGTATCAGCATCCCCAAGCTTAATTCCTGCTCGTCCTCGAGTTGGTAAATGATAAAAACAGAATTTTTGATGTGGAATGCTACCTAACATATTTATCCATGTAATTCTCTTTATTGTGGCAAGAATATTCAGATCCATAAGATTCAAGACAAAAGTATAATATTGACATAGAAATAATAATACTTCAAGCATACTAACTAAGCAATTATGTCTTCTCTTCTCAAAATAACATGGCCAAAGAAAGTTATCCCTACAAAATCATATAGTCTGGCTATGCTCCATCTTCACCACACAAAGTATTTAAATCATGCACAACCCCGATGACAAGCCAAGCAATTGTTTCATACTTTTGGTGTTCTCGAACTTTTTCAATCTTCACGCAATACATGAGCGTGAGCCATGGATATAGCACTATAGGTGGAATAGAACGGTGGTTGTGGAGAAGACAAAAAGGAGAAGATAGTCTCACATCAACTAGGCATATCAGCAGGCTATGGAGATGCCCATCAATAGATATCAATGTGAGTCTCTTGTGTCCCCAACACACCCAATACAATGGTAAATTGTATAAGTGCACTAGTTCGGTGAAGAGATGGTGATACAAGTGCAATATGGATAGTAGATATAGGTTTTTGTAATCTGAAAATATAAAAACAGCAAGGTAACTAATGATAAAAGTGATTACAAACAGTAATGCAATGCGTTGAAACAAGGCCTAGGGTTCATAATTTCACTAGTGCAAGTTCTCTCAACAGTAATAACATAATTGGATCATATAACTATCCCTCAACATGCAACAAAGAGTCACTCCATGTCACATCCCTAGCCTTGCCATGCACTTGGACTAGCTTGGTTGCTGCATCATGTCTAAATTTCTTTTAAACTTGAAATGGGGATTGTTCAAACCCTAGCACCAGATCAAATAAAACAGGTTCAACCTAAAATAATCTTCAATGAACCCAAAATGCCTTTGGAAATGTTCATGACTTTTGATAAAGGTGAAAACCTCTGCCAAAAATGATGAGCATATTTCTTGGCCATTTATGGATTTTTGAATTAACTCATATTGTATTTGAATTGGGGCATTTAAATTCTATAAATATTTTAAATGCTCTAATAATTCTGAAAAGTAGTTGAGGGCTGTTGGGAATAATCCAGTATGTGCCCACAATTTATTTCAGGATTTCATAAAGTGGTTTAGTATTTTACTAAATCCAAAAAAACAAAGACATAAAATAGAAAACATAAATAAAAGAGAGAGAGAGAAGGACTCACCTGGTCTCACCTGCAGCCCACCTGGCCGGCCCAGTCGACCAGCCCAGCCACCTGGCCTAGCCCACCTCCTCCTGTCGTCTTCCTCTTGCCAGAGGGATGGGCGCGCGTGGCCGATGCACGCAGGCGTGCCCCGGCCACCTCCTGCTTCGCCGTGTCGATGCTTCCTTCCCCCCAACCCCGCGCCCAGGAGACGTGGACGAGGCTGTGCTGACCCCCCTTCTTCCCTGGCCATTTCCCCCTCTTCCTCTTTGTTCTTCGCCTGAACAAAGAGCCGCCGTCACCGCCGCTCGCTGCCAACGCGCCCACCGAGCTCGCCTGACCTTCCCACTGTATCCCTAGGCTCCGCCGCGGCTCCGCACGTCGACGAGAAGAACAAAACAAGTCTGGGAGCCCTTCAACCTCGCCATCGCCGTTGTCCTCGTCCTCGAGAGCCGACCACCGCTGTCGTCGATTTGCCCGCTACGGGACCTCCCCGAGCTCGCCGTCCGCACCAGAAGATTCGCTGTGAGCTCCTCTACCGAACCCCCCCTTCCCCGTGCTCGATAACCTAGCGTAGCCCCCATCTCTGTCGATGCCGAGACCTCGCCGGTGCTGGTCATGTCGCCGCCGTCGTTTTAGCTCGCCTCCGTCCAAGATGAGCACGTCACCGCGTTCAGGAAGCGACCAGGAGCCTAACGCACACGCTAACTTGCCCTCCCGTGCCCCACAACGCCAACCCCGCACTCGCCCGAACTCCGGCGCCGCCGCGAGCTCACTTCCGGCGAGCTCTGACCACCCCGCGACCTCCCACCTGCTCCGTTGGATGCGCGGGCGCACGGGCTACCTCCTGGTGCCTTTCTCCGCCGCTCCCATGGCCAACCGGTGTGTTTCTGCCGTGGCCAGAGGTCACCGGCGACTAACTCCGGCGGGCTGACGTGTCCGGCTTAATTAGCCACTAACCACCCTGTTCAGTTTAACACTAGACACTGACATGTGGGCCATGCCACTGACAAAATTAGTTTAGGATTAATCTAATATCAAATAACCCTGTTTAACCTCCTGTGTCACTGACGTGCGAGTCCCAGCCGTCAGGTTTGACCTCGCTGGCGCTATTGACCTGCTGACGTCACTTTGGCGTCAGGCTGACGCAATAAACCAGTTCTGGAATATTTCTATTTCAGAAATGATTTAGAAATTCCAGAAAATAGTATAAACTTCAAAAAATCATAGAAATTAATCTATAACTCCAGATGAAATAATTTATATATGAAAAATTATCAGAAAAATCCAAAGAATCTGAATATGGTATTTTCATGCATGTTTGAACAAGTTAACCTCACTGAATAGGACAATTCATGATTATGGAATAAATGGTAATTGGTTTTGGAGTTGGAATTTGCTATAGGTTTGAATTCCACTTCAATGAATATGGCTAACGGTTGCACTAGGTCAATTCAGTACCTTAATATGACATATCATTCATATGTATGTGCATTGCATTGATTGCGGTTCCTTTTGTGTTTGCCGGTGGTTGTTCCCTCTTGGTAGACGTTCGTTCCGACGATGAGTTCAATGACACCGATGAAGAGTTATATCATCTTCAGAAGTGCCAGGCAAGCACAACCCCCTTGTTCATTCCGATATAATCACACTCTCTCGCTCCTGCTCTCTTTTACTGCATTAGGACAACACCGTTTCAACTGTTACATGCTGCGGTAGCTAAACCCCTTTGCTCTGCATGACCTGTCATTGCCACAGTAAATAGATGAAACCCACTAGCATGAGTAGGAATTGTTTGAGCCCTGATGTGCCTACTCATTCATGCTTGTTGTCATGCCTGCTACTGCTTAGAGTTGAGTTAGGTCTAATTCATCGGGAATGAATTGGAACGTGGTGAACATGTCCTACCATTGAGAGCTAAGTGTGTGAACACGATTTGGTAAAGGTAGCGGTGAGAGGCCATGTAGGAGTACATGGTGGGTTGTCTCATTGCAGCCGTTCTCAGGAACTGAGTTTTGTGTTTGTGATCCATGAACAGTTACTACCACACATTGGGTTCCGGTAACTCGGCCCCTCTCGGCTTATTAATCAACTCGATCTCTGTCCAGGAGTTGCAACTAGTTTCTGGTGTTTGTAGGTAGTGTTAGTAGTCTACCAAGTGGCACCCGGTACAGGTGGGCTTGGGACAGACTAGGCACAGTGGCACGGTGTACCAAGTGGCACCCGGATGGTGGGCTTGGGAATCCTGCTCACATCGTTTGGGCCGTGAGCGACACCTCGGCCGGATCTCCTTGCGGATGGAACCCGAATAGGCGATAAACCTGGACTAGAGACTTGTTAGTTAGTCAGGTCATGGCTGACTCCTCGCCCGGCTTCTGCTTGAAGGTTGCCGAGGTACATGACGTGTACAGGGCGATAAGTGGCGAGAGCGTGTGTGAAGAAGTACACCCCTGCAGGGTTATCATTATCTATTCGAATAGCCGGATTCCTCGGATATGGAAACTTGGACCCCTTGCGTAGTTCATAGACAAGTGAAAGTGGATACTCTAAAATGCACAAGATAAGCGTGAGTGCTATGGATGGCCTTCTCGTAGGGAGACGGGAGCGGATCCATAGTGGTGTATTGATATGGTGAATATGTGGACTCGTGTGCGCCACCTCAAAAGAGTTACTTGCAGTCGTAGTTTAAGATAGCCACCGAGTCAAAGCTGGCTTGCTGCAGTTTAACTCCACCACCCCCTGTTGATACCGATGCATATGTAGCTAGTTCTGATGTAAGTCTTGCTGAGTACTTTTGTACTCACGTTTGCTTAATTTATGTTTTGTAGAGAGACTTCAGTCTCGCTAGTAGTTTCGCGTGGACTTCGACGTTTAGCTTGATACCTCAGCTACGATCTTGTGCCCTTGGCAGGATCTGGTAGATAGTCAGGCTTCTCAGCTTTTTTCATTTATAGATGTATGTACTCAGACATGTTAAGCTTCCGCATGTGCTTTGATTGTATGCTATGATTGTTGGGTCATGAGACCCATGTTTGTAATATCTCGCTCCTCAGAGCCTAATGAATAAATACTTTGAGTCGTAGAGTTATGTTGTGATGCCATGTTGTATTTGCACATATCGAGCATATTGTGTGTATGATTGAAATGCTTGGTATGTGTGGGATCCAACAATCTGGTTGTTTATCCTTGGCAGCCTCTCTTATGGGGAAATGTAGTCTAGTGCTTCCATGAGCCATAGTAGTCCGCTACAGCCCGGTTCACCGGAGTCCTGCTAGCCCAGCACTACTGTTGACGACACTTGATTGGACGGCATGTGATTCACTTTGTTCTTGTGTCTGTCCCTTCGGGGAAATGTCACACGGTGACATCCGGAGTCCTGCCTAGCCTGCTACAGCCCGAGTTCCCGGAGTCCTGTTAGCCCAGTGCTACAGCCCGGATTCGCACGCTGCTGACCGACATGCTCGATGTTGATTCATGTATGCATGTCCTCGTAAGTTAGTGCCACTTTGGGTTCATGACTAGTCATGTCGGCCCTGGTTCTCTGTCATATGGATGCTAGCGACACTATCATATACGTGAGCCAAAAGGCGCAAACGGTCCCGGGCAAAGGTAAGGCGACACCCGTGGGAATACCGTGCGTGAGGCCGCAAAGTGATATGAGGTGTTACAGGCTAGATCGGTGTGACTTAGAATCGGGGTCCTGACACTCCAAAGTCACTAATAGCAGAGAACAAACAAAGATATTATTGTAGGGTACGAAACCACCTCAAAGTTATTCTTTCTGATCGATCTATTCAAGAGTCCGTAGTAAAATAACATGAAGCTATTCTTTCTGTTCGATCTATCATAGCGTTTGTACTAGAATAACACCTTAAGACACAAATCAACCAAAACCCTAATGTCATCTAGATACTCCAATGTCATCTCAAGTATCCATGGGTATGATTACACGATATGCATCACACAATCTCAGATTCATCTATTCAACCAACACAAAGAACTTCAAAGAGTGCCCCAAAGTTTCTACCGGAGAGTCGAGACGAAAACGTGTGCCAACCCCTATGCATAAGTTCACGAGGTCATGGAACTCGCAAGTTGATCACCAAAACATACATCAAGTGGATCACGTGATATCCCATTGTCACCACAGATAAGCACATGCAAGACATACATCAAGTGTTCTCAAATCCTTAAAGAATCAATTCGATAAAATAACTTCAAAGGGAAAACTCAATCCATTACAAGAGAGTAGAGGGGGAGAAACATCATAAGATCCAACTATAATAGCAAAGCTCGCGATACATCAAGATCGTACCACCTCAAGAACACGAGAGAGAGAGAGATCAAACACATAGCTACTGGTACATACCCTCAGCCCCGAGGGAGAACTACTCCCTCCTCATCATGGAGAGCACCGGGATGATGAAGATGGCCACCGGAGAGGGATTCCCCCTCCGGCAGGGTGTCGGAATGGGTCTAGATTGGTTTTCGATGGCTATGGAGGCTTCTGGCGGCGGAACTCCCGATCTATTCTGCTCTGTGAAGTTTTTAGGGTATATGGATATATATATAGGAGGAAGAAGTACATCGGTGGATCTCTGGGCTATCGACGAGGCAGGGGGCACGCCCAGGGGGTGGGCGCGCCCCCACCCTCATGGGCATCCCGGGACTCTTCTGGTCCATCTCCGATACTCCATGGGCTTCTTCTAGTCCAAAAATAAGTTCCGTGAAGTTTCAGGTCAATTGGACTCCGTTTGATTTTCCTTTTCTACGATACTCTAAGACAAGGAAAAAACAGAAACTGGCACTGGCACTGGCACTGGGCTCTAGGTTAATTGCTTAGTGCCAAAAATCATATAAAATAGCATATAAAACATCCAAGGTTGATAATATAATAGCATGGAACAATCAAAAATTATAGATACGTTGGAGACGTATCAATCTTCATAGATTATGTAGGAACCAATATGAGCATCCAGGTTCCGCTATTGGTTATTGACCGGAGATGAGTCTCGGTCATGTCTACATAGTTCTCGAACCCATAGGGTCCGCACGCTTAACATTCGATGACAATATGTATTATGAGTTTTGTGATTAGCTGTACCGAAGGTTGTTCGAAGTCCTGGATGTGATCAAGGACATGACGAGGAGTCTCGAAATGGTCGATACATGAGGATTGATATATTTGAAGGTTATGTTTGGACACCGGAATGGTTTTGTATGAGTTCGGGCATTTTCTGGAGTACCGGGGGGTTACCGGAACCCCCGGGGAGTTAATGGGCTTGATGGGCCATAGTGGAAGAGGGGAGGTGGCGGCCAGGTGTGGCGCGCGCCACCTAGGCCCGATCCGAATTGGGGTAGGGTTTGGGGGGGGGCTGGCCCCCTTTCCTTCTCTCCCTATTCCCTTCCTTCCCCCTCCTAGTTGGACTAGGAAAGGGGGGAAACCTACTCCTAGTAGGAGTAGGAACCCCCCTTGGGGCGCGCCCTAGGAGGCCAGCCGTCCCCCTCCTCCACTCCTTTATATACGGGGGAGGGGGCACCCCATACACACACAAGTTGATTTTAGCCGTGTGCGTTGCCCCCCTCCACAGATTTCCACCTTGGTTATATTGTCGTAGTGCTTAGCCGAAGCCCTGCGTCGGTAACTTCATCATCACCATCACCACGCCGTCGTGCTGACGAAACTCTCCCTCGGCCTAAGCTGGATCTAGAGCTCGAGGGATGTCACCGAGCTGAATGTGTGCAGATCACAGAGGTGCCGTGTGTTTGGTACTTGATTGGTTGGATCGCGAAGACGTTCGACTACATCAACCGCGTTACTTAACGCTTCCGCTTTCGGTCTACGAGGGTACGTGGACACACTATCCCCACTCGTTGCTATGCATCTACTAGATAGATCTTGCATGATCGTAGGAAATTTTTTGAAATACTGTGTTCCCTAACACTACACTATGGGCAATACCATTTAGATCTCTGGAGATGTGATACACCTATACTTGGAGACCTGCTGTGACATGGATATGATCGGCTAAGATTTTTTGAGCTCCCAAAGAATTTTGTCTGTAGCAATTTGTAGGATCGAAAGTATGTTTAGAGGGGGGTGATTAGACTACTTTACCAAATAAAAATCTAGCCTTTTCCCAATTTTAAGTCTTGGCAGATTTTAGCAACTTAGCACAATTCAAGTAATCAACCTACACATGCAATTCTAAGAGTATAGCAGTGGGATGTAAAACAATTGCATATGAAGGTAAAGGGAGGAGTTTGGCGGGAGCAAATGCAATGTAAACACGGAGATTTTTGGCGTGGTTCCGATAGGTGGTGCTATCATACATCCACGTTGATGGAGACTCCAACCCACGAAGGGTAATAGTTGCGCGAGTCCACGAAGGGCTCCACCCACGAAAGGTCCATGAAGAAGCAACCTTGTCTATCCCACCATGGCCATCGCCCACGAAGGACTTGCCTCACTAGGGTAGATCTTCACGAAGTAGGCGATCTCCTTGCCCGTACAAACTCCTTGGTTCAACTCCACAATCTTGACGGGGGCTCCCATGTGACACCTAACCAATCTAGGAGACACCACTCTCCAAAAGGTAATAGATGGTGTGTTGATGCTGAACTCCTTGCTCTTGTCCTTCAAATAATAGTCTCCCCAATACGAAACTCTCTCTCGTAGGATGGGATTTTGTAGAAAGATAATTTGAGTGGAAATCAACTTGGGGAAGGCTAGAGATCAATATTTCTGTGGTTGGAATGGAATATCTTGACCTCAACACAAGTGTAGGTGGTTCTCTCTCAGAAAATGTATGTTGAAAGTGTAGGCATATTCTGATGGCTCTCTCCACGAATGAAGAATGGGTGGAGGGGTATATATAGCCTCCACACAAAATCTAACCATTACACACAAATCACCAAACTCGGTGGGACCGGATTATAGAACTCGGTCAGACCGATTTAGTTCAAAATGTGAACGCTAGGATTTTCGATGGGACCGACATGTCAACTCGGTAGGACCGATTCCAGTAGGGTTAGGGCATAACATAATCTCGGTGAGACCGATTACACAAACTCGGTGGGACTGATTTTGGTAATAGACAAATGGAGAGTAGGTCAGGCAAACTCGGTGGGACCGATTCGCTCATCTCGGTTATACCAAAATGTTACGAAGGGGAAACAGAGAGTTTGCATTGCAATCTCGGTGGGACTGATTGCTCATCTCCGTTGGACCAAAACGTTACAAAGGGAAACAGAGAGGTTGCAATCCCATCTCGGTGAGACTGAGATCTCTATCGGTGAGACCGAAGTGACTAGGGTTTATGGCAGTGGCTATGTCAAGTGAACTCGGTGGCGCCGGATAGAAGATTTCGATGGGGCCGAGTTTCACTTTTGGTTTGGGACATATGTGGATATGAGAAAGTAGTTGAGGGTTTTGGAGCATATCACTAAGAATTTTGAGCAAGTAACTCATTAAGCAACACCTCACCCCCTTTTAATAGTATTGGCTTTTCCTATGGACTCAATGTGATCTTGGATCACTAAAAGTAAAATGTAGAGTCTTGTGCTTTGAGCTTGAGCCAATCTTTTGTCCTTAGCATTTTGAGGGGTCCACTTTCTAATCCATGCCATGCCAATCATTGAGCTTTCCTAAAATATTTATCTTAAAATAGCATTAGCTCACTGAGCTATATGTTGTTAGGAATTACCAAAACCACCCAGGGATAGTTGCACTTTCAATCTCCCCCTTTTTGGTAATTGATGAATACATATAGATCAAAGCTTTGACAAATGATCATAAGATTGAAAAAAATCATCGCTTTAAGAAGAATGTGATAAGCAAGAGCTCCCCCTAAATTTGTGCATTATTTAAGATTTGCTTTTGAATGCAAATGCACAATCGATTATGTCACATACATCTTGGTGGAGCGCTCAAAATGATAGAAATTAAAAGTATGCACTCATCACCAAGCACTACAGGAATCAGCTACTTTGCCATCTGCCACGGCAGGTGGCAAAGGCATGGATGGCTGACGGCAAAGGTCTTTGCCGTCTGCCGCGGACGGCAAAAGGGGACGGCAAGTAAGGTTCGGCAAAGAGCTACTTTGCCGTCTGCTTCGGGCGGTTGACGGCAAAGGGGCCTTTGCCATCAGCAGCGGACGGCAAAGAGTGCAGACGGCAATAAATGCATTGTTACTCCGTTAGGTGGTTAACGGCAGGCCTCTGCCGTCCGCCGCTGACTGCAAACTTCGGAAGGCCTTTGCCATCCGCCGAATGATGTCAGCCGACGTCACTACACGGCAGGCCTTTGCCGTCCGCCACTGTAGGCAAAGTTTTTACTCTTTGCCATCCGCCGTCGACGGCAAAGCCTTTGTCATCAGCCACTGTAGGCAAACTGACCAAATTGGTCAGCCTCCCAGGAAGCACAGTTGCCTGCCATGTGGCCTCTTTGCCGTCGGTGGCAGACGGCAAAGAGCCTGCATATTGTCTCTTTTTTCTGTTTTTTTAATCCAACAATTTTCACAGCAAATATATATGACATGTATAGATATATTTAACAGCAAACATATCACATATCCAGCACATAATTGCATATACATATTACATAGCAAAATTTCATCAACATAGCAAGTTCCATCCATACACATTGTTCCATATACATATTACATAGCAAAGTTTCATCAACATAGCAAGTTCTATCATAGCAAGCTAGATACAAAGCAAAGTTTTAGCAAAGAAAAAGCAAGCACTCCATCATAGCAAGCTAGCTTCCATGAAGTGAGTGAAATCTGCAAAATGGTAAATAAAAAAGTTAGAAATAGGTGAATAGAACAAGAAGAAGACTAGAACAAGAAGTATATGTCATTTATGAGCTAACTTAGGTGAAATGGATCATATATGAGCTAACTAAGTTGAAATGGGTTGTTTATGAGCTAACTTAGTTGAAATGGATCATTTATGAGGAAATAGGTGAATAGAACAAGAAGAAGACTAGAACAAGAAGTATATGTCATTTATGAGCTAACTTAGGTGAAATGGATCATATATGAGCTAACTAAGTTGAAATGGGTTGTTTATGAGCTAACTTAGTTGAAATGGATCATTTATGAGCTAACTTAGTTGAAATGGGTCGTTTATGAGCTAACTAAGGTGAAGGGCATTGTTTTTGAGCTAACTAAGGTGAAATGGATCATTTTTGAGCTAACTAAGGTGAAATGGATCGTTTTTGAGCTAACTAAGGTGAAATGGATCGTTTTTTAGCTAACTAAGGTGAAATGGATCGTTTTTGAGCTAACTTAGGTGAAATGGATCATTTATGAGCTAACTTAGGTGAAATGGATCATTTATGAGCTAACTTAGTTGAAATGGGTCATTTATGAGCTAACTAAAGTTGAAATGGGTCGTTTATGAGCTAACTAAGGTGAAATGGCACGTTTTTGAGCTAACTAAGGTGAAATGGATCGTTTTTGAGCTAACTTAGGTGAAATGGATCGTTTTTTTAGCTAACTTAGGTGAAATGGATCATTTATGAGCTAACTTAGTTGAAATGGGTCGTTTATGAGCTAACTAAGGTGAAATGCCACGTTTTTGAGCTAACTAAGGTGAAATGGATCGTTGTTGAGCTAACTTAGGTGAAATGGATCATTTAAGAGCTAATTTAGGTGAAATGGATCGTTTTTAGCTAACTTAGGTGAAATGGATCGTTTAGGAGCTACTCTAGGTAAATTGGGTCATTTTAGAGCTAACTTGGATAAACTGGATCATTTATAAGCTAACCTAGGTAAGATGGGTCATTTTGGAGCTAACCTAGGTGAAATGGGTTATTTTGGAGCTAACCTAGGTGAAATGGGTCATTTTAAAGCTAACGTAGGTAAAATGGATCATTTAGGAGCTAATCTACATAAAATGGGTCATTTTAGAGCTAACTTGGATAAATTGGATCACTTATAAGCTAACTAAGGTAAAATGAGTCATTTTAGAGCCAACTTAGGTAAAATGGACCATTTATGAGCTAACTAAGTTAATTATGCAATTTTCGGCATAAGTAAGCTAAGTACATATCGTTTTAGAGCTAACTTAGGTAAAATGGATGGTTTATGAGGTCAGTAAGCTTATTAAGTCATTTTGGAGGAAAAGAAGCTAACTCTAGGTCATTATGGTAAGCATATTGGAGGAAATAAAGCTAAGTCTAGGTCTTTATGAATTTGTTAAGCAAAACACTAGAGAAACTTACTGTGATCACGGAGGTGTAGGAGCGGGCTGGCTCGCGCCGGTAGCTGGAGAAGGATCGTGCGATGCGTTTCTAGAGTTAAGCTGCACCAAAGATCATTTCCAATGTCTCGTTAGCATTATGACACTCAAATGTTAAGACTAGCAAGTAATGTCCATTCAAATTAAACTCACCGTGCTCCCAGGAGCAATCACTGGCATCGGCGGAGCGGTCTGACCCGACTTCTCGCACATAGAGTGCACATTTGGTTTTCACAACAGAGTCATACTAGTTAGTAATGAGACACAAATGTTAATACTAGCAAGTAATCTGCAGAAGAAACTTACCACAAGGAGCTCGTACATGGCCCTTGCCTGCATGTCATTCCGTGCCCTCTCCTCCTCCAACATCTTTGTCGTCCTCTCCTCCAACTCCCGCTGCCTCTCCGCCGCCTCCGCCAGAAGTTTCTCTGTTCTATCTCTCTCACTCTGTATAGCAGCCTGCAACACCACTCACATGAACATTTGTAATCATTGATGGAAGCGCACACAATGTAGTGGAGAAAGATAGCTGAGTACGTATAACTAACCTTGAAGGCGAGTTGGACTGGCCGTTCACGAGGCCTTATCTCAGGAGCGGAGCTCGACTGGCGCGCCTTGATCTTCGGGAGAGTGCTAGGACAACTGATAAGTCCATCTCCCATGGCTATGGAGCCATGGGACCTCCCGCCACCAGATATCATTAGCAGCTCTGTATCAATGGGACCCTGGCTCAGTTTAATGTCCTCCCCTTTCCTCGCCTTCCCCTGATCTCTATATTGCACGAGCTTGTCATGGGCGGAGATGTTGGTGAAGTTCTTTGGATCATCGAGGTCAGATGCAGAGAATGCCTTGACTTTCTTGTAAGGGCCAGTGTGGGCCATGGCATACAGGTCGTACAACTCTGGCACCTTATCCGCCTTATTGTAGCATGCCTGAAAGAGAGAAACAAAGTAAATTAGTAATTAAAGGGCTAAAGCTAGCATGATGAATGAATTGCATGAATCATGAAGCAAACCACATACCCAGTTCCGCCCGTGTTGAAATAAGTTGGAGCTGCCTTGGTGGTGTGGCACACCTTCCATTTGGGCACGTTTGTCCTTGGCCTCTTTGTGGGTGGCCAGCCATTCTTTTGAGCACCACGCATTGACCAACACCTCCCAACAATCCATCCGATCCGCACACCATCTCGGAGGGGCCTAAGTTAGTAAATAGAAACTTGATCGCTACGGCTATGAATTACCAAATGAAGGAAGTAAGTACAAGCCAACTTGCGACCGGCCTGAAGCCAACAAAACTCAAGAGCTCCCTTGCATGTGGGGCATGGGAACCTTCCATGCACACACCAGCCAACGAATAGCGCATACGCCGGCAAGTCATGCGTAGAGTACATGTACCAGACACGCATTATGAAGTTCCGTTTGCTAAAGGCGTCATATGTCTTGAACCCATTATCCCAGGCTTCTTGCAATTCGTCTTTAAGCGGCTGCATGTACACATTCATATTTTTCCCGGGATAGTTGAGCCCTGGAATTATCAACATCAGGAAAATGTTCTTTCTTTGCATAATCTGTCCGGGGGGAGATTGAGTGGAAAGACAAATACGGGCCAACAACTGTATTGGGCTGCCATCATACCAAACACACTGAACCCATCTGTGCTAATGCCGACTCGAGGATGCCTCGGATCTGCCGCTTTGTCAGCATGTAATTCATCAAACCTTTTCCACGCAACACCATCCGATGTGTGTACCATCATCAGGTTCCCGTCTGCATCTAGTTCGGTTCTTTTGCCTGTTTTGTGCCATGTCATCTGTCTGGCCGTCTCTTCGACCATGAAAAGACGTTGAAGTATTGGTACGATTGGCATATACCGAAGAACACTAACGGGGATTTTGGTCTGTGTCTTCTCACCCATACCGTTGTCTACCACAATATACCTGGAAGACCTGCAACTGGGACAATAGTTCAAGTCCGCATAGTCAAGCCTAAATAAGGCACATCCTTTCTCATAGGCATGTATCTTCTCATAGGGCATCTTCAGTGCACGGAGGATTTTGTCCGATTGGTACAGGTTTGCAGGCATTACATGGCCTTTGGGTAGAAAGCGTCCAAATACTGTCATAATTGCGTCATAGCATTCTCTGCCCAAGTTGAACTGAGCCTTCGGAGCCATTACTTGTGAGATGGCATCCAACTGACAAAGCTCAGTGTGCTCGTGGAGCGGACGTTTTGAAGACTCCAACATTTCATTGAAGGCCTTTGCAGATTCCTCCATCTCCTCGTTTGGATCCCGAGCATCATCATAGTCTTGCACCATGTTTTCCATCCCGGTACCATGCTCGTCGGTGCGACGATGATCCACTTCAGCTCGGTCATGTTGGGCAGACTCACCATGAAATGTCCACACCGTATAATCGGGCGTAAAACCACTCTTCTGCAGGTGTTTGCCCATTTCAGCCTCTGTCTTCTTTTCCCAATTGCCGCACCGGAAACAGGGGCACCCAGTTTTCTTCTGGCCATTTGCAAATGCGGCTTGCATAAACCCCTTGGTTTTTGTGAACCATTCAGCGCTCCATTTGTTCTGACCAGTGTGACGGGTATACATCCACGCACGGTCACTCATCTTGACTTTCAGAGCTACTAGACACACAACAATTATATATGTAATTCACCATGTATATATTCATCAGTTGATCTACTTTGTCAATTTTATTACGTCCATGCAACCTACACTCTAATAGGTAATGATAGGTCCTAATCCCACCCGTGTATGTGTAGATTGGGTTCATTTTCCCATGCTACGCTCCGGATCCGACGCAAAATTTCGGCAGCACCTCCCCGTTGTTCTCCTGATACACGTCTCTGCAATAAACAAAGAGGATGTGTACCCGGAGAACAACAGGGGAGGCACTGACGAGATTTATGCGTCGGATCTAGAGCAAAGCATATGGGAAAACAAACCCAATCTACACATACTCGGGCTGTCCATGGATAGTGTTGGACAATTCGAAAGAATCAAGGTTATAAATATGCAAATGCATGCATATTTATAACTATGACGCTTTCGAATGGGAGACACATATTGGTTACGCATACTGATGATTCAAGACACATATATAGCTAGCTATCAAGTTTCATCGGAATAGATCAAATAATTAATGGGGGAGGAGGACATATCATTTGTGCTCACCCACGAACGAAGGGGCAGAGCTCGTCAAACGCACGGCGAGGTCGTCAAACACCAAACCTCGCAGCGATGAAACAACTGCACATTTAAAACTACCCGATCAACACAATTAGATATGCTGTTTTTCATAACAAAATCGAAAAATATATGACCTAACTAATAATTCACAAATATATGACCCCGTCGGCCTCTGCAAGGCCAAAGAACACCTTTTTGGGAGGTGTCGGGGGTCGGGGTGTCGTGTCGGTGTCGGGGTGCCGTGTCGGGTTGGGGTGCTATTTCGGGGTCGGGGGGTCGGGGTGTTGTGTCGGTGTCGGGGTAGTGCCGTGTTGGGGTCGGGGTGCTGTTTCGGGGTCGGGGTGTGGTGTCGGGGTCGGGGTGTCGGGTCAGGCTCAGGGTCGATCGGGGTGTCAGGGTCGGGGTCGGGGTCTCGGGGTCGAGGTGTCGGGTCGGGGTGCCGGGTCGGGGTTGGGGTGCCGTGTCGGTGTCAGGGTCGGGGTGTCGGGTCAGGCTCGGGGTCGGGGTGTCGGGGTCGGGGTCAGGTTCTCGGGGTCGGGGTGTCGGGTCTCGGGGTGCCGGGTCGGGGTCGGGGTGCCGTGTCGGTGTCGGGGTCAGGGTGTTGGGTCAGGCTCGGGGTCGGGGTGTCGGGGTCGGGGTCGGGGTCGGGGTGTCGGGGTCGGGGTCTCGGGGTCGGGGTGTCGTGTCTGGGTGCCGGGTCAGGGTCGGGGTACCGTGTCAGGTCGGGTTTTTTTTTCCTTTTCTTCTTATTCCTCTTCTTCCTTTTCTTCCTTTTTTCCTTCTTCTTCTTCTTCTTCTTCTTCTTCTTCTTCTTCTTCTTCTTCCTCCTCCTCCTCCTTTCCTTTTTCCTCTTCTTCTTCTCCTCCTCTCCTCTTTTTCTTCTTCTTCTTCTTCCTCTTCTTCTTTTTTCTTCTTCTCCTCCTCCTCTTCTTCTTATTCCTTTCCTTTTTCCTCTTCTTCTTCTCCTCCTCTCCTCTTTTTCTCTTCTTCTTCTTCTTTCCTAAACCTAAACTAAACCTAAACCTAAAACTAAAAAAACAGAAAAAAGGAAAAAACTAAATCTAAACCTAAAACTAAACTAAAACTAAACCTATAAACCTAAACCTAAAACTAAAACTAAAACTAAAACTAAATCTAAACTAAACATAAACCTAAAACTAAAAAAACAGAAAAAAGGAAAAAAAGGAGGTAGAGCTCACCTGTGGTGGAGGAGGGGGGCGGGGCAGCCCAGGGCGGCGGCGCCGGGCGGCAGTGGCGACGGGGCCGGGCTCGGCCGGGGTGGTGGGTGCGGCGGCGCCCAGACGGCAGGGCGGCGGGGGCGACGGGGGCGGCGGGGCGGGGGGGCGCTGGGGCGCTGGGCAGCAGTGGCGATGGGGCGGGGGGCGGTGGGGCGGCACGCGGGGTGGTGGGGCGACGGGGCGGCGGCAAGTGCTGGGGGCGGTGGCGCGCGTGTGAAGAAGAGAAAGAGAGAGAGAGAGAGGGGGGGCGGGGTGGGGTGGGGCGCGGCCGTTAACGTTAGTGGGGCCCCTCCTTCTTTGTCGTCTGCCCCCCTTTGTCGTCCGCTTATTTTCTCTTTGCCGTGTGCTAGCGGACGTCAAAGAGGGGGCCGTTAGGTTTTTTTAAGCAGCTCGTCAGTGGGGCCCCCTCCCTCTTTGCCGTCCGCTAGCCGACGGCAAAGATTCTTTGCCGTCCGCTAGCGGATGGCAAAGAACTGGCTGATGGCAAATTAGGTCTTTGCCATCAGCCAGTTCTTTGTCGTCTGCTTTTTGGTAGCTAATGGCAAAGAGCTTCTTTGTCGTTCGCTAGCTGACGGCAAAGAGCTGGCAGATGGCAAAGTACCTGATTCCAGTAGTGAAGCAAGTGAATGATCATATATGAGATATAAAAGATAGTATCATCCAAACAAGCATTAAGGTAGCAAATGATCAACCATATGATCAAACAAGTATCTCACACAAGGACATAAAATATCTCACACAATAAAAAGTTCAACCAAAAGCAAGGAAGCAAAACACTCTCTCGAAGCCTATGATCTATACATATTTCTCCCCCTTTGGCAACAAGTTACCAAAAAGTTTGAAAATGCATAGTGCTATGCGTCTCTCGGGCTTGGTCTTCGGGAGGTGGTGTAGCGAGAACTCCAAGGACGAAGGCATCTATCGATGTAGCTGGAGCTGGTGGAGTGGGTGCTGGAGGTGGCACTGGAGTTGTAGCTGCTGGTGCTGACAACGTAGTTCTAGTATCTGAAACTGGCACTGCAGAAGACCTCGGACCTCGTGGCACAGGCTGAAAAGCATCAGTAGTTGTCTTCCCTCTCCTCTCTTTTGCTTCCTCCTGAAGCTGCTCAACTGCAGTCTCTATCTCGGTTACCTTGAGGTCAAGATCATAGTATTTTGTCTCAACAATCCTCTCTAGGCTCTCCTGATTCTGAGTCAGGGTGGCCAAGCCCTTCTCAATCCTCAGTGTAGCTTGAATCAGATAGCCTAATTGATCTTGCTTGCTCTTCTGTAGAACTCTCAAGAACTCTGTTATAGTAGATTGAAGTATGTTAGCGGAGTCACCCTCAAGAACTCTCTAGTTCTTCTTCTTAGGGATCCACACCATCTTGATGGGAATCCTTGGAGTTGTAGTCGTACTTGATGAAGTGGAACTCGATGTAGTCTTGGGAACCCACTTGACCAAGGCCTTAGGTGCTTCTTCAAATGCATCAATCTCCTCTTTAAGCTTCTCCTTGCCTTTTAGCTTGTGGTCTTGTGGTGGAAGATCATATTGAGCTTGTGTTCCTTGGAAAGAAGTAGGATCATACTTATCTTGTTGAGGAACAAACTTCGTCTAGGGGTATTGAGCTTCTTCCCACTCAACTCCATTGGCATTGAACTTTCGTACAAAACCAACACCTTGATTCTTCCGGTGTCTTCCTTGCTTGCATACAATTTCCTCAAATTGCCTACTTCTGGAAAGACTCTTGTAAACACCTTTCTCTATGATTCCCTTCAATAAGCTATTTTCTTGCTCAAGTGTAACTTGGCTAAGAGAATCATTAGTGGAATCAAGAGAACTACTAGAAGCAACAACATTGGATTTAGCATGATTGTTTTTACTACTAGAGGAAGAATCTTTCTTGTTCTTGTTGCTAGATTTAACTTGTGGCATGTAAGTAGACAAGAGTAAACGCTTGGCAATGTAAGAACAACTTTTGTTGCGAAGATCATCATTGATTGCATTTAAGAACTCATGCTCTTGCTCAAGGTTGAGCTTTTCAAAGCGTAGCTTCTCATGAGTCTTTAAAAGTTCTTGATGATCTTCCAAGGTAATTTCATGAGCTAACTTAAGAGTGTTTAGTTCTTTAGTTAGACGTACAATCTCCTTCTTATCATCATCATTTGATTTATCTTGATTAGCATGATTAATAGCAAGTTCATCATAGTTTTCATAACTAGAGTTGTCAACAAGTAAATCATCATCTCCTAGCAAATTATCTTCATCACTATTAAAATCAACATACTCGGGGTGTGTTACCTTTGGACCTTTAGCCATGAAGTATCTTCCAATTCCTTCATTTGGTGAGTCAAATATGTCATAGGATTTGGTTGACACAAGTGCTAGACCGGCGACACCTTCATCTTGAGTATATTCGAAGTCGGAGTGATAACTTCTCTCGGAGTGATTGTCGGAGTCGGAGCTGGATACCCATTCACCAACATGAGCTTTATGTCTTCGTTTTGTGTAGCTCTTTGAAGACTTTTCCTTCCTTTCTGAATCCTTGCTTCTCCGTGATGTTCTTCGTTCATAACGGTCATCTCTACACCTCTCTCTTGGCGGTGATTCTTCTCTTCTACTTCTTCTTTTGGGAGAATCTTCTCTTCTTTTGTAGGGAGCCGTACACTCATTGGAATAGTGTCTGGGTCTTCCACAATTGTAGCAATTGCGCTCACGACTAGAAGATCTTTTGTCATTGTAGGACCTTGACTTGGAACTTCTTTCCTTGCTTCTACACTTTTAAAACTTGTTGAAGTTCTTCACCATTAGGCTCAATTCTTCGTTGAAGGTTTGTTTCTCACTTGATGATGTGGGAGCATCACATGAGGCTTTGTAAGCACCACTTGATTTGTTGTGAAGCTCTTCCTTATCCTTGAGTGACATCTCATGAGCAACAATTCTTCCAATGACTTCTGTTAGCTTGAGATCTTTGTAATTGAGAATCATTTGGATCAATGTGCACATGGTATCATATTTCCCATCAAAGGCTCTTAGGATCTTCTTGATGATGAATCTGTCGGTCATCTCTTCACTTCCTAAGCCGGCAATCTCATTTGTGATGAGAGCAATCCTAGAATACATTTCAGCGACACCTTCACCATCCTTCATTTTGAACTTGTCAAGTTGACTTTGAAGCACATCCAATTTGGATTCCTTGATGGAGTTGGTACCTTCGTGCATATCAATCAAAGTATCCCAAATTTCCTTTGCATTCTCAAGATGGCTGATTTTGTTGAATTCTTCGGGACACAATCCATTGAAGAGAATATCACAAGCTTGAGCATTCTATTGCAGCATCTTCAACTCTTCCGCGGTAGCTTCACGGTACGGTACTCTCCCATCAAAGAATTCACCTTGCAAGCCAATACACACAATAGCACAAACGGCGGGGTTATGTCCAAGAATAAGCATTTTCATCTTATGCTTCCAACTAGCAAAATTAGTACCATCAAAGTAAGGACCTCTACGGTGGTAATTTACCTCACTAGATGCCATACTCTCCTAGGTTGTGAAACCAAGGCTATGATCACCAAAAGCAATGGAAATCAAAGCAAATGGAGACCAAAGCTCTGATACCACTTGTAGGATCGAAAGTATGTCTAGAGAGGGGTGATTAGACTACTTGGCCAAATAAAAATCTAGCCTTTTCCCAATTTTAAGTCATGGCAGATTTTAGCAACTTAGCACAATTCAAGTAATCAACCTACACATGCAATTCTAAGAGTATAGCAGCGGAATGTAAAACAATTGCATATGAAGGTAAAGGGAGGAGTTTGGAGGGAGCAAACGCAATGTAGACACGGAGATTTTTGGCATGGTTCCGATAGGTGGTGCTATCATACATCCACGTTGATGGAGACTTCAACCCACGAAGGGTAACAGTTGCGCGAGTCCACGGAGGGCTCCACCCACGAAGGTTCCACAAAGAAGCAACCTTGTCCATCCCACCATGGCCATCGCCCATGAAGGACATGCCTCACTAGAGTAGAGCTTCACGAAGTAGGTGATCTCCTTGCCCGTACAAACTCCTTGGTTCAACTCCACAATCTTGACGGAGGCTCCCAAGTGACACCTAACCAATCTAGGAGACACCACTCTCCAAAAGGTAATAGATGGTGTGTTGATGATGAACTCCTTGCTCTTGTGCTTCAAATGATAGTCTCCCCAACACTCAACTCTCTCTCATAGGATTGGATTTGGTAGAAAGATGATTTGAGTGGAAAGCAACTTGGGGAAGGTTAGAGATCAAGATTTATGTGGTTGGAATGGAATATCTTGACCTCAACACAAGTGTAGGTGGTTCTCTCTCTCAGAAAATGTATGTTGGAAGTGTAGGCATGTTCTGATGGCTCTCTCCACGAATGAAGAGTGGGTGGAGGGGTATATATAGACTCCACACAAAATCTAACCGTTACACACAAATCACAAAACTCGGTGGGACCGAATTATAGAACTCGGTCAGACCGATTTAGTTCAAAATGTGAACGCTAGGATTTTCGATGGGACTGACATGTCAACTCGGTGGGACCGATTCCATTAGGGTTAGGGCATAACGTAATCTCGGTGAGACCGATTACACAAACTCGGTGGGACCGATTTTGGTAATAGACAAACAGAGAGTTGGTCAGGCAAACTCGGTGGGACCGATTCGCTCATCTCGGTTAGACCTAAACGTTATGGAGGGGAAACAAAGAGTTTGCATTGCAATCTTGGTGGGACCGATCGCTCATCTTAGTTGGACCGAAATGTTATGAAGGGAAACAAAGAGGTTGCAATCCCATCTCGGTGAGACCGAGATCCCTATCAGTGAGACCGAAGTGACTAGGGTTTGTGGCAGTGGCTATGTCAAGTAAACTCGGTGGCGCCGGATAGAAGATCTCGGTGGGGCCGAGTTTGACTTTTGGTTTGGGACATATGTGGATATGAGAAAGTAGTTGAGGGTTTTTGGAGCATATCACTAAGCATTTTGAGCAAGTAACTCATTAAGCAACACCTCACCCCCTTTTAATAGTATTGATTTTTCCTATGGACTCAATGTGATCTTGGATCACTAAAAGTAAAATGTAGAGTCTTGTGCTTTGAGCTTGAGCCAATCTTTTGTCCTTAGCATTTTGAGGGGTCCACTTTCTAATCCATGCCATGCCTATCATTGAGCTTTCCTAAAATATTTATCTTAAAATAGCAATAGCTCAATGAGCTATATGTTGTTAGGAATTACCAAAACCACCCAGGGATAGTTGCACTTTCACAATTTCCCTTTTTGCAGGAGTTGTAGCAAGTGGCAGGCTGTCTGTTAAAAATGTAGCTTGTTGGACTTGTAGATGCTTCGCTGCATTTACTACCAGTACGAGTGCTGCTACTTCGGCTTGCAAAGGTGTAGATGTTCTGGGTGATGAAGCTTGTATCTGGACCTTGATACTTTGTTCTCTTGGTAGATGCATGAAAACACCAATCAATATAACTGTTGCTCCTTCGGCAAAGGCTGGAACTTTGATCCTCGAACGGACCGGCGGCAGCGAAGCTCATTCCCTTCCTGAAGGCGTCATCGCGGCTCTCATTGCCCGTTGTGTTGCTCCAGGGGAAACTCTGATCCTTGGGTTGGGCAACGGCAACGCTCCAGTGTCGTAACCTTCCTGAAGGCGCCGCCTTGGAGCCCACGGTTCGCCGTATGCGGCTTCATCTCTTCACAGTGGTGTGTTCATGGTTGAGGACCCTGGTTACACTTGTAGTGCTAGAGGTGGTGTTGTTGCGCCCAGCGCCTATGTATCCTGCCTTGGGTGTGTGTGTGTGTGTGTGTGTTGTGGTGGCGTGTGTTTGTATCGGGTTGTGGATGATCATTTCTTTATATATAAAGCGGGGCGAAATCCTTTTTTGGTAAAGCCTGGAACTTTGACATTTTTCCATGATGCATCAAAGAAGATCTTTACACCTGGGATCAAGAGATCCATCTTGATGGTGCTTCCCTGTTCTGGAAAAACATTTGCTTGTCCTGTGTGTCCAAAATGAGTTTTGTGATGGTCCTTATCCATGCATTTTCCTAGTTCAAGGTTTTCAGCAATTGCCTAAGCTATATTATGAACCTGTCGAGGGTTACCCACTTTCCTGTGAAATATGTTTTCATTTCTAGATTTCCATAAACACCACATGAAAGTTAGTATTTTTTACAAAGAAGCATGGGGATGATTCATAGAGAGAAAAGCTTGTATGGCCTCTGCAATAGATCTGCAATTTCAAATTAAAGCATCTGATCTAATGCGCCAAGGTTCAACAAACCAAGCAGCCCTAGTGAAAGTGCAATGGAAAAACAAATTCAAATGATCTTCTTCTCTACACCTGGAACAAACTTTGCTTATGTGATTAGTGAACCTACCTACTCGTTTACCTGTAGGAATTTCCCTTCTAAGAATCCTCCATCCAAAAGTTTGAACTCTAGGTGGTATCTACTTCATAACCTAAGTGCTTAAGAACACGTATTATTTTGAGAAAAAGAATATATTCTAGGCTTTGGGTTATGAGCAAATGTGAGGCTGTCCCGAAGAGAGGGAGAGCTAGTGAGAGAGGTTTTTAGTTGGTTTTTTGTTTTCTAAGTCCATAGGAGTTGACTGAGAAGAACAAGAACAAGAAACCAGCAAATCTAACTAAACCAGAAGGAAAGGAAAAAAAGTAGGGGCACAAACCAGGGGGTTACACTCATTCATAACCAAAGCAAAAAGATAAGGACTCAAAACTGAGCCTTGGTGCAGTCCTATTTTAATTGAGAAGTCATCATTGCCGCCTTCACTTGTTCGAACACTTGTCACGACATTATCGTGCATGTCCTTGATGAGGGTAATGTACTTTGCTGGAACTTTGTGTTTCTCCAAGGTCCACCACATGACATTCCGTGGTATCTTATTATATGGCTTCTCCAAGTCAATGAACACTATATGCAGGCCCTTCTTTTGCTCCATGTATCTCTCCATAAATTGTCGTACCAAGAAAATGGCTTTCATGGTCAACCTCCCAGGCATGAAACCAAATTGATTTTTCGTCACACGCTTGTCATTCTTCTTATGCGATGCTCAATCACTCTCTCTCATAACTTCATTGTATGGCTCATCGGCTTAATTCCACGGTAATTAGTACAACTCTGAACACTCCCTTGTTCTTGAAGATTGGTACTAATTAATATACCCCGTCTCCATTCTTTTGATATCTCGTTTGCCCGAAAAATGAGGTCGAAAAGCTTGGCTAGCCATACTATCGCTATGTCCCCGAGGCCTCTCCACACCTCAATGGGGATACAATCAGGGCCCATCGCCTTGCCTCCTTTCATCCTTTTGAAAGCCTTCTTTACCTCAAAATCCTGGATTCTCCATACAAAACACATGTTGTTATCATCAAAGGAGTCATCCAATTGAATGGTAGAGCTCTCATTCTCCCCATTGAACAGCTTGTCGAAGTACTCCCGCCATCTATGCTTAATCTCCCCGTCCTTCACAAGGAGCTGGTCTACTCCGTCCTTGATGCATTTGACTTAGTCAACATCCCTCGTGTTCCTCTCTTGGATCTTGGTCATCTTATAGATGTCCCTTTCTCCTTCCTTCATGTTAACCACTCACAAAGGTCCTCATACACCTGACCCTTTGCTTCATCATAGCTCGCTTTGGGGCCTTCTTCGCCATCTTGTACTTCTCTATGTTGTGTGCACTCCTATCCAGGTATAGGCGCCTGAAGAAATCTTTCTTCTCCTTGATAGCCTTCTGGACATCATCATTCAACCACCAGGTATCTTTAGCTTCGCTTCTACTTCCTCTGGACACTCCAAACTCCTCTAAGTCCACCTTACGAATGCAAGTCACCATCTTCATCCACATATTATCTGCACCCCTCCTTCCTCCCAAGGGCCCTCATTAATGACCCTCTCCTTGAACACCTGAGCTACCTCCCCCTTGAGCTTCCACCATTTCGTTCTAGCACCTTTGGCACGCTTATCCCGCTAGACACGAATCAGGAAGCGAAAGTCAGCAACCACAAGTTTATGCTAAGGGACAACACACTCTCTCTCTCTCCGTGTATCACCTTACAATCTAGGCACACATGCCTATCTTCTGTTCTTGAGAGGATGAAATCAATCTAGCTAGAGTGTTGACCACTACTAAAAGTCACTAGGTGTGATTCTCTCTTTTTTAAGAGGGTGTTAGCTACGATCATGTTGTAGGCTAGAGCAAAGCTTAAGACATCTTCTTCTTGATTCCCGATACCATAGCCAAGCCCCCATGCACCCCTTCAAAACCTATGTTAAATGTACCCACGTGGCTATTGAGGTCTCCTCCTATGAAGAGCTTCTCACCAATCGCACTCCTAACCACGTCCTCCAAGCCTTCCCACAACTCCCTCTTAGTATTCTCATTGTGGCCTACTTGCATGGCATACACGCTAATAATATTAGGAACTAAGTCCCCAACTACCAGCTTGACCAGGATAATCTAGTCCCCACGTCTCTTGACGTGTACCATTCCATACTTAAGGCTCTTGTTGATCAAGATTACTGAAAAAGGCTTTCGCCCCGCTTTATATACAAAGCAATGACCAACAACACACCGGTACAAACGCACACCACAACAACACACGCACACACCCAAGGCAAGATACATAGACGTTGAGCACAGCAGCACCACCCTAAGCACTACAAGAGCAGTCGGGTCCTTGACCGTGAGCACGCCACCGCGAAGAGATGAAGCCGCATACGACGAACCGTGGGCTCCAAGGCGACGCCTTTAGAAAGGATACGACACCGGAGTGCTGCCACTGCACAACTCGAGGGTCAGAGTTTCCCTTGGAGCAACATGACGGCCAATGATGGCCGCGGTGATGCCTTCAAGAAGGGAACGAGCTTCGCCGCCCCTGGTCCGTCCGAAGATAGAACAAGTTTTCACCCTGGCCAATACTCACCGCCACCGAATGCCACACCCTGCCGACCATGCCACCCACATGACCATGGTCATCGGGCAACACCAAGCCACTGGCTCTGCCCACGAGCACCGCCACCATCAGGGCCGCCACCCCGGCATCCAAGACCTCGATGCGACCTCACCTGCCACCCACCGCTACCCCAACCAAAGAGATGAGTGGAAATGCCCCGCCTTTAGCACTCCTGAGATGCCCCCAGCGTCAAGACTCACTCAGACGGCCAAAACAGGCCTCCGTCGGCCCATCCTGCCGTCGGGCGCGAGATGAGCTCGGTCCTGCTGTCGCACACAAGACGAGTCCGGTACTGCTGCTGGGCACGAGACGAGTTCGGTCCTACTGCCAGGCACGAGACGAGGCCGGTCCTACTGTTAGGCACGAGACAAGCTCGGTCCTACTGCTGGGCGCGAGACGAGCGATGGACCGCAACTAGGAGAGGGCCAACCCTTCGATGAAGGTAGCGCCCGAAGGACGAGGAGAGGAATCGAAGGTCGACAAGGGCGCTCACCGGCCGGCTGACGCCGAAGAAGTCCAGCCACTACCGTGAAACGACACTGACCACCACCATGAGCCACCACCACGCCGTGGCAGCCCACATCCACGCTGGGACCCCGAGGGACTGATCCGAGTCACCCACCGACGGCCAAGGGCCAGATCCGAGGAGCAGGCCAGCAACCACAGATGCCCCCTTCCGAAGCCGCGACCATGACGAGCCCTGGCCCTCGCCTGCGCCACCAGCCGGGCACCCGGCGACAGATCCGGCCGGATCTGGCCGAAAAGCTGCTTGCCCGCAACCTCGTGCACCGTCGCCGCGTCAGATCCACTGCTGCCATGAGTGCGCCCAACATCGTGAGGCCCTCTACGCCACCACCACGAACCGGCAGCCCCACCGCCAGACCATGTATCCATGCCACCGCGCCCTTTGATAGAGCAGCGCCGCCTCCCGAGCAAAGCGCCCCACGCCATCGGCACCCGAGCAGGGAGAGACGAGACCCCGGCGTCGCCAGCACCAAACGGAATTCACCCGATGGTGCGAACAGGCAGCAGCGTGGGAGGAAGACGAAGGGAGGGGGCCCGGCCGGTGGCGCCCTAGGGTTTCCCCCTGGTCTCCTGCGGGGACGACACGGGAGGAGGGGAGGGTCGCTAGTAGTTCGTTAGATGGCAGTTTCTCTGTTTGTTTTGATCAAGATGCCTACGCCATTTCTGTTTGCAGCCGACCCTGTGTACCACATCTTGAAGCTGGTATCCTCCACCTCATTCGCCTTCTATCCCCTCCATTTGGTTTCTTGGACGCAAAGGATATCAACACCTCTCCTCACCGTTGCATCAACTAGCTCCCGAAGCTTACCTGTCAGGGACTCTATGTTCCATCTACCTAAGTGATCCTCTTAGGCTCGGCTAGCTTTCTTACCCTTCGCACTCATTGAGTCAAATGCGAAGACCCTTGCTCATTTTCCAGTACACCTGGGCATCAATGTAGCGCGCCACTAAGGATGCGAAGACCGATCCTCGCTCACTTCGTGCCGTATCCAGAGCAAGATACGGCGCACCACCAGGCGAGGGGGGTGAAGACCCGGCCCTTGCCCATTTGACAGCAAATTAGATATGTCAACAACCCAAATTTATATTTAAACAAGAACCTGAAGTGTGATTTTTTGTAAAACGATGACAAAAAAATCACATACCTAACTATCATTGCCAAATTGTGGCATTAGAGCCTTCGTACAAAAATTGCCATCAGAAAGTTACTACATTTTTAACAGTACGGATGAGCATATATACGCACGTGAAAGACTGTTTGGTTCACTTGAATGGATGGCTATGCAAACATGTCCAAGATTGGAGAAACAATATTAACCACATCTTGAGCTTTTTAGTGCCCTGTCGCCCGACAAGCCACACGCAAAACAACATGAGATGGTCCTGCAAAAACAACACAACCTGCATTGCTTGGAACGGATCGATGAATCTAACTCAAGACAAGATGCCAAGCCTTCCTTCAATCTGCAACCACATAATCCATTTGAATTCCGACCCATAGCGCAAACTCCCATTAGTTTTTTCTACACAATAGAGATGTATTAAGTCTACGAAATGAACAATCAACAAACTAATCATCACATTGCCTATTATAGATAGATATTGCGCTTCAGTGTCCACTTATCACCCATACAAGGAAAAATAAAGAGAAACCAAAATGGGAGTAGGCCTGAATTTGGAGGTGATATGACCTGAAAAACCCAGCCTGCTTGATTGTGGCTGAGATCCTTTTGTCTTTTGATAGTGTTACCTCATAAGTACTCCATATGCTCACTATTATAAGACGTTTTTGATATTTCATTATGGACTACATATGGATTGAATGAGTGAACAAACACAATAAAATGCGTCTATATACATTCGATTCAGAAAAAGTTAGAACATCTTATGATAGTGAACGAAGGGAGTAGATGCTAACATTAGTATACTAGAACCGAGAGAAGCTGGGAGCACACACGTACAGACGAAAGATAATTATATTACAATATTTAAAGTTTCCATAGAAAATATTGATAGTATCTCTTCTTTTTCAAACTACTATCACATTCTGTTCATGCACGTACTGTTTGGGTTTGCTAAAACCTGGATAAAAAGTACATTCATCTAATAAAACGTATCCATGGTTTCGATATATGATATCTGAAAATTGAGAAAAAACGTTTAAAGAATGGGCGGCAACATATGTAGATATGAAAATTCCATTTATGAGTAGTTTGCACAGTGTGAAAACACTAGCAGAGTATATGAGCTCATAAACACTAGTACCATAGTATGAGCTCAGGAGCTTACAAAAGATATCATTCCTTCAGTCATGTTTTCTTCTCCTGAAAGATTGTATGGACCATGTCAAGTTCAGAGAAAGTTGCAAGTGTTATAACCTTTTGAATAAAGAAGACTAAATCTTATACACTCTATATTAAAAAGATAAAAAGGTCAATCAGTCTGATTTACTAATTCATCATTGGTATAAGTTACATAAAAAAATATTGCAACTTTTATCGAAAAAGGCTTTCGCCCCGCTTTATATATAACGCCAACTGCCCGAAACACAAACCGAATACAAGAGTTCAACCACATACACGCCCAAGGCACGAGAGTTCACACACACACGCACACACACACACACGAAACAAAGGTAGCAAGGTTAATGCTGAGGGCATAGCTCAACAAGCCCAAAAAGGAAAAAAAACACCGGCACACTGGCACCACAGAGGGAGCCGCCAGCCTAGTCAGGCTCAGGTGGAGGTGGCGAAAGCGTGGGCGCCATGCGGAAGGCCAACACTCGGAGGTCGGCGAGGAGAGTGTCGATGGAGTTCCAGTCTTGGGAGCGGCTAAGCGTCCGCCAGAGCTGCAAGAAACCACACATTTTAAAGATGGCATCAGTAGCACATCGAAGAGGAGGCTGCTGGATGACAAGCCTATTGCGAACAGTCCAGAGAAGCCATGCGAGAACCCCGACACATAGCAACCTAATGTGGCGGTGACGAGGGGCAGAGGCCTGAATCTCTGCCAACAAATCTAGGAAGTTGGTGTTGCACCAAGTCCCACCAACAACCTCGCAGAAGCAGGACCACAGTAACTGAGCGGTCATGTAAAAGAAAAAGATGTGATTCACATCTTCCGCCATGTCGCAGAGGGGGAACCGGCCGTCCCCAGGTCTGTTACGCTTGCACACCTCAACCCCTGAGGGTAACCGTCCGCGAATCCATTGCCAGAGGAAGATCCCGGTCTTCAGGGGGAGGCAGATATCCCAGATTAGACTAAAAGGCTCAGGAGCCATGGAAGGGGCAATCGCTTGATACATGTACTTGGTTGAGAAGTGCCCAGAAGACTCGAGGCGCCATGAGACGGTGTCGTCTGCGTTGCCAATGTCGAGCGGCTAGAGCGTGATGGTCTGGAGGAGCGCGACCCATGCGGCCACCTCGAGGGGGCCAAAGGGTCTATGGAGCGCGAGGCGCCCTAAGTCAATAAGGGACACCTCCATGGAGACTCGAGGGTCAACCGTGATGGAGAATAGTTCTGGGAAACGGGCGGCGAGGGGAAGACCCCCAACCCACTGGTCAAACCAGAACAGGGTTGAGGCACCGGATCCCACCGCGATGGGAGTGACAATGTGGAGGATTGGCATGAGCGGGACCACCGCCTGCCAGAACTGGGAGCCTTCCGAGTGCTGACAGAAGGCAAGGGGCTGACCGCGAAGGTATTTGGCCCGGATGATGTCGAACCAGAGGCCGCCCTGCCCGTTAGCGATCCGCCATAGCCGGCAGCCAGGAGAGATGTTCTTGTGCCTATAGGAAATAATACCAAGGCCTCCCTGGTCCTTGGGCTTGCATATATCCGGCCAGCTAGCCATATGGTATTTCTGCTTATCCTCCTCACCGACCCAGAAGAATCTGGACTGGTACTTGGCTATCTCCTGATGCAGGGTCTTGTGCAAGCTATAGAAGCTCATCAGGAACCAAAGGAGGCTAGAGAGGGAGGAATTTATGAGAATAACCCGGGCGGCCTTAGACAACCACCTCCCTTTCCAAGGCTCAACCCGATGTTGCATGTGGGTTACAGCAGGGCGGAGGTCCGCCATCGTCAGCCTAGTGTCGCTAATGGGGATCCCCAAATACTTGGTGGGGAAGGATTCCAGCTTACAGTTAAGCCGCCCGGCCAAGGCCTGACTCTGCCTGAGAGTAACCGAGGATCATCACTTTGCTCTTGTTGAAGTTGATTGTGAGGCCCGACATCTGCTGGAAGCAGAGTAGGAGGAATTTTAGGTTGGCTATGTCGGAATCAGAGCCCTCGACCATGATGATGGTGTCGTCAGTGTACTGTAGGAGGGAAACCCTCCCCCTCCCACCAGATGGGCACCACCCCTCGGATATGGCCGGCAGCCTTGGCTTTATCAAGAATAGCGGCCAAGGCATCAACCACCATATTGAATAGGAACAGAGAGAAGGGATCGGCCTGATGGACCCCACAGAGAGTGGGGAAGTAGGGTATGATCTCGCCGTTGATGTTAACCGCGGTCTTTCCGCAGGAGACTATCTGTATAACACGAGTGACACAACGATCATCAAAGCCCTTGCGGAGGAGGACTTCATGGAGGAAGGACCACCGCACCATTTCATAAGCTTTATGTAAGTCGAGCTTAATGAAGACCACTCGCTGGTGCTTGGAGCGGACTTCGTGCAGGACTTCATGGAACACTAACACCCCATCGAGGATGAACCGGCCTTGTATGAAGGCAGATTAGTTGGGATGGGTCACAGAGTTAGCAAGGAGGGTCACCCTATTGGCGTACCCCTTCACTAGGATCCGAAAGATCACGTTGATCACCGTGATCGAGCATAACTGGCGAATATCCAAAGCACCCAGGACCTTCGGGATTAGAGTGATAATCCCGTAGTTCAGGCAGCCCAGGTCCATGGACCCCACATAGAACTCGTTAAATAATGCCATAACCCCGGGCTTGATAGCCTGCCAGAAGGTTTGGAAGAACTTCACTGGGAGGCCATCCGGTCCCGGAGCAGAGGATGGGTTCATGCCCTTAAACGCGGCGAGGACTTCGTCCTCCCTGAAGGGAGCCATAAGGGCATTATTATCCGTGGTCGAGACTAGTTGGCCACCCGAGCAGGTGTCCAATGCCAGCGAGGCGCCACCCCGAGGGGTAGCAGAAAAAGGGCTTTATAGAAGCTGTCCACGTGAGCACGAATCTCCGGGGGACAAAGGAGGATGGTGTTTCCGTCCCAAAGGCAGTGGATGGAGTTGCGACGCCTCATGCCATTGGCAATTGCCTGGAAGTAGGCAGTGTTGGCATCCCATGGAGCACCCACCGTTGGGTGCCCCTTTGGCGCCAATAAGCCTCCTCAACCATGTATATGACTGATAACTGGTTGTCCAGGTCATAGCGCAACATCCATTCATCGAAGGATAGCCCGACAGTATCAGCTCTAGCGTCGAGGCTCTGAATGGAGGAAAGCAGAGTGGATTTCCGCTCCCTAAGATCACGCCCAAGATTGGCCCCCATCCCTTCCTGAACTGTCGGGCCAGTTTAGCACAAAACTGCCAGGAGTCGATCACGGTTAGGGACCTGTGGGGGATCCTCAGGCCGCCACCCACCGTGCGCCAACCGCGTCCACAAACCTTGGTCGATTGATCCAGAACAGCTCAAACCGAAAGCAAGGCAGGATGGGGGGACTGTGGTCTGACGTGGATAGCAACAAGGGGATGTGGTCCAAGCCAATACAGGTAGTCGCCCTCAGAGAGGCAAGGGGGCATCAGAGCTCCAAATCCGGGGAAACTAGGACGCGATCCAGAACGGATCGCGTCGGGTCGGCCTGTCTATTGGTCCAGGTGAACCTGGCCCCAGTCTGGTCCAACTCGCGAAGACCCGGGTCTGCGATGTAGTCATTGAACATCTGCTGAAGGAAATATGCCCTAGAGGCAATAATAAAGTTGTTATTTATATTTCCTTATATCATGATAAATGTTTATTATTCATGCTAGAATTGTATTAACCAGAAACTTAGTACATGTGTGAATACATAGACAAACAGAGTGTCACTAGTATGCCTCTACTTGACTAGCTCGTTAATCAAAGATGGTTAACTTTCCTAGCCATAGACATGAGTTGTCATTTGATTAACGGCATCACATCATTAGAGAATGATTTGATTGACAAGACCCATCCGTTAGCTTAGCACGATGATCGTTTAGTTTGTTGTTATTGCTTTCTTCATAACTTATACATGTTCCTATGACTATGAGATTATGCAACTACAGGTATTCTATCAAACGTCACAACGTAAATGGGTGATTATAAAGATGATCTACAGGTATCTCCGATGGTGTTTGTTGAGTTGGCATAGATCGAGATTAGGATTTGTCACTCCGATTGTCGGAGAGGTATCTCTGGGCCCTCTTGGTAATGCACATCACTATAAGCCTTGAAAGCAATGTGACTAATGAGTTAGTTATGGGATGATGCATTACGGAATGAGTAAAGAGACTTGCCGGTAACAAGATTGAACTAGGTATTGAGATACCAACGATCGAATCTCGGGCAAGTAACATACCGATGACAAAGGGAACAATGTATATTGTTATGCGGTTTGACCGATAAAGATCTTCGTAGAATATGTGGGAGCCAATATGAGCACCCAGGTTCTGCTATTGGTTATTGACCGGAGATGAGTCTCGGTCATGTCTCCATAGTTCTCGAAACCGTAGGGTCCGCACGCTTAACGTTCGATGACGATCGGTATTATGAGTTTATGTGTTTTGATGTACCGAAGGTTGTTCGGAGTCCCGGATGTGATCATGGACATGACGAGGAGTCTCAAAATGGTCAAGACATGAAGATTTATATATTGGAAGGTTATGTTTGGACACCGGAAAGGTTTTGGATGAGTTCGGGCATTTTTCGAAGTACGGGAGGTTACCGGAACTCCCCAGGGGCTTAATGGGCCTACATGGGTTTTAGTGGAAGAGAGAGGAGGCGTCCAAGAGGAGGGGCACACCCCCCCCCCCAAGCCCAATCTGAATTGGGAGGGGGGTCGGCCCCCTTTCCTTCTTCTCCTCTTCCCCTTCCTTCCCCCTCCTATTAGGACTAGGAAAGGGGGGAACCTACTCCTAGTAGGAGTAGGATTCCCCCCCCCTTGGGGGCGCACCATGAGGCAGGCCGGACCCCTCCTCCCCTCCTTTATATATGGGGGAGGGGGGCACCCCATAGACACACAAGTTGATTGTTTAGCCGTGTGCAGTGCCCCCCTCCACAGATTTCCACCTCGGTCATATCGTTGTACTGCTTAGGCGAAGCCCTGCGTCGGTAACTTCATCATCACCGTCATCACGCCGTTGAGCTGACAAAACTCTCCCTCGGCCTCATCTGGATCAAGAGTTCGAGGGACGTCGCTGAGCTAAATGTGTGCAGATCGCAGAGGTGTCGTGCGTTCGGTACTTGATCGGTTGGATCGCAAAGACGTTGGACTACATCAACCGCATTACTTAACGATTCGCTTTTGGTCTACGAGGGTACGTGGACACACTCTCCCCGCTCATTTCTATGCATCTCCTAGATAGATCTTGCGTGATCGTAGGACATTTTTTGAAATACTGCGTTCCCCAACAGTGGCATCAGAGCCAGGTCTATGCGTAGATGTTATATGCACGAGTAGAACACAAAGTGTTGTGGGCGATAATAGTCATACTGCTTACTAGCATATCTGATTCGGTGGTATTGTTGGATGAAGCGGCCCAGACCGACATTACATGACCGTGTTCATGAGACTAGTTCTATCGCCGTGCTTCGCACATAGGTGGCCAGTGGGTGTCTGTTTCTCCAACTTTAGTTGAATTAAGTGTGACTACGCCCGGTCCTTGTTGAAGGTTAAAACAGCACACTTGATGAAAAATCGTTGTGGTTTTGATGCGTAGGTAAGAACGGTTCGTGCTAGGCCCATAGCAGCCACGTAAAATTTGCAACAATAAGTAGAGGACGTCTAACTTGTTTTTGGAGGGTATGTTGTGATGTGATATGGTCAATACGTGATCATATATAAATTGATGTATGAGATGATCATGTTTTGTAACAGTTATCGGCAACTGGCAGGAGCCTTATGGTTGTCGCTTTATTGTATGAAATGCAATCGCCATGTAATTTTACTTTATCACTAAGCGGTAGCGATAGTCGTGATAGCAATAGTTGGCGAGACAACAATGATACTTCGATGGAGATCAAGGTGTCAAGTCGGTGTCGATGGTGATCATGACGGTGCTTTGGAGATGGAGATCAAAGGCATAAGATGATGTTGTCCATATCATATCAATTATATTGATTGCATGTGGTGTTTATCCTTTATGCATCTTATTTTGCTTAGTTCGGTGGTAGCATTATAAGACGATCTCTCACTAAATTTCAAGGTATAAGTGTTCTCCCTGAGTATGCACCTTTGCTATAGTTTGTCATGCTGAGACACCACGTGATGATCGGGTGTGATAAGCTCTATGTTCACATACAGCGGGTGCAAGCTAGTTTTGCACAGGTAGAATACTCAGGTTAAACTTGACGAGCCTAGCATATGCATATATGGCCTCAGAACACTAAGACCGAAAGGTCAAGAATGAATCATATAGTAGATATGATCAACATAGTGATGTTCACCATTGAAACTACTCCATCTCACGTGATGATCAAACATGGTTTAGTTGATTTGGATCACGTGATCACTTAGATGATTAGAGGGATGTCTATCTAAGTGGGAGTTCTTAAGTAATATGATTAATTGAACTTTAATTTATCATGAACTTAGTTCCTGATAGTATTTTGCATGTCTATGTGATACGTCTCCAACGTATCTATAATTTTTGATTGCTCCATGCTATATTATCTACTCTTTTGGGCAATATTGGGCTTTAATATCAACTTTTATATTATTTTTGGGACTAACTTATTAACAGGCGGCCCAGCCCAGATTTGTTGTTTTATGCCTACTTCAGTGTTCCGAAGAAAAGGAATATCAAACAGAGTCGAAACGGAACGAAATAAACTGGAGAAGTTATTTTTGGAAGAAAACACACCTGATGGACTTGGACCCCACGTCAGAAGATACGGGAGCTTCCCACGAGGGTGGGGGCGCTCCCCCCTGCCTCGTGGGGCCCCCATGGCTCCTCCGACGTACTTCCTGCACCCATATATATTGTCGTACCCTAAAACTTCCAGAACGGAGATTAGATCGGGAGTTCCGCCGCCAGAAGCCTCCGTAGCCACCAAAAGTCAATCGGGACCCTATTCCGGCACCCTGTCGGAGGGGGGATCCCTCACCGGTGGCCATCTTCATCATCTCGGCGCTCTCCATGATGAGGAGGGAGTAGTTCTCCCTCGGGGCTGAGGGTATGTACCAGTAGCTATGTGTTTGATCTCTCTCTCTCTCTTGTGTTCTTGAGATGATACAATCTTGATGTATCGCGAGCTTTGCTATTATATTTGGATCCTAAGATGTTTCTTCCCCCCTCTTCTCTCTTGTAATGAATCAGGTTTCCCCTTTGAAGTAATCTTATCGGATTAAGTCTTTAAAGACTTGAGAACACTTGATGTATGTCTTGCCGTGGATATCTGTGGTGACAATGGGATACCACGTGCCACTTGATGTATGTTTTGGTGACCAACTTGTGGGTTTCGTGACATTGGGAACCTATGCATAGGTGTTGGCACACGTTTTCGTCGTGATTCTCCAGTAGGAACTTTGGGGCACTCTTCGAGGTCCTTTGTGTTGGTTGAGTAGATGAATCTTAGATTGTGTGATGCATATCGTATAATCATACCCACGGATACTTGAGGTGACAATGGAGTATCTAGGTGACATTAGGGTTTTGGTTTATTTGTGTCTTAAGGTGTTATTCTAGTATGAACTCTAGGGCTGTTTGTGACACTTATAGGAATAGCCCAACGGATTGATTGGAAAGAATAACTTTGAGGTGGTTTCGTACCCTACCATAATCTCTTCGTTCGTTCTCCGCTATTAGTGACTTTGGAGTGACTCTTTGTTGCATGTTGAGGGATAGTTATGTGATCCAATTATGTTAGTATTGTTGAGGGAACTTACACTAGCGAAAGTATGAACCCTAGGCCTTGTTTCCTATCATTGCAATACCGTTTACGCTCACTTTTATCACTTGCTACCTTGCTGTTTTTATTATTTCAGATTAAAAATACCTTTATCTACTATCCATATACCACTTGTTTCACTATCTCTTTGCCGAACTAGTGCACCTATACAATTTACCATTGTATTGGGTGTGTTGGGGATGAAAGAGACTCTTTGTTATTTGGTTGCAGGATTGCTTGAGAGAGACCACCTTCATCCTACGCCTCCTACGGATTGATAAACCTTAGGTCATCCACTTGAGGGAAATTTGCTACTGTCCTACAAACCTCTGCACTTGGAGGCCCAACAACGTCTACAAGAAGAAGGTTGTGTAGTAGACATCAAGCTCTTTTCTGGCGCCGTTGCCGGGGAGGTGAGTGCTTGAAGGTATATCTTTAGATCTTGCAATCGTGTCTTTTAGTTTCTTGTTTTATCACTAGTTTAGTTTATAAAAGAAAACTATAAACAAATGGAATTGAGTTTGTCTCATACGCTTCACCTATTTAATATCTTTCGTGAGTATGATGGAAAGGATAATTGTGCTAAAGTGCTAGAAGAAGAAATCTATAAAATGTTTGGCACTAAATATTTGAATGATGAGAATGATTGCAATGTTGTTAGTATTAATTCCTTGAATATCCATGATGCTAATGATATGCAAAGCCACAAGCTTGGGGAAGCTATGTTTGATCAAGATGATATTTTTTGTCCCCCAAGATTTGATGAGAAAATTTATTATGATGAAAGCATGCCTCCTATCTATGATGATTATTGTGATGACATGTATGCTTTAAAGAATAATGATAACCATGAAACTTGTCATCTTGGTCTTAATTTTCAATCACATGATAGTTATTTTGTTGAGTCTGCTCCCACTACTATTCATGAGAAGAATTTTGCTTATGTGGAGAGTAGTAAATTTTGCATGCTTGTAGATCATGAAAAGAATGCTTTAGGTGCTGGTTATATTGTTGAATTCATTCATGATGCTACTGAAAATTATTATGAGGGAGGAATATATGCTTGTAGGAATTGCAATAATATCAAGTTTCCTCTCTATGTGCTTAAAGTTTTAAAGTTATGCTTGTTTTACCTTCCTCTGCAAGTTGATTCTTGTTCCCACAAGTTGTTTGCTCACAAAATCCCTATGCATAGGAAGTGGGTTAGACTTAAATGTGCTAGTCATATTCTTCATGATGCTCTCTTTCTGTTTCAATTCTTATCTTTTATGTGAGCATCGTTGAAATCATCATGCCTAGCTAGGGGCATTAAACGATAGCGCTTGTTGGGAGGCAACCCAATATTATTTTTATTACTTGATTTTTGTTCCTGTCTAGTAATAAATAATTCATCTAGCCTCTGTTTAGATGTGGTTTTATGATTTTAATTAGTGTTTGTGCTAAGTAGAACCTTTGGGAAGACTTGGGGAAAGTCTTGTTGATCATGCTGTCAAAAACAGAAACTTTAGCGCTCACGAGAACTGCTGCCATTTTTATTTGGAGAGTGATACTTAGTTAATTATTTTTGCAGATGATTAATAGATAAATTCCTCAGGTCAATAAATTTATTTGAGAATTTTATGAGTTCCAGAAGTATACGTTTGATCCAGATTACTACAAACTGTTCTGTTTTTGACAGATTCTGTTTTTCATGTGTTGTTTACTTATTTTGATGAATCTATGGCTAGTAAAATAATTTATAAACCATAGAGAAGTTGGAATAAAGTAGGTTTAACACCAATATAAATAAAGAATGAGTTCATTACAGTAACTTGAAGTGGTCTTTTGTTTTCTTTTGCTAACGGAGCTTACGAGTTTTCTACTTTAAGTTTTGTGTTGTGAAGTTTTCATGTTTTGGGTAAGGATTCGATGGACTATGGAATAAGGAGTGGAAAGAGCCTAAGCTTGGGGATTCCCAAGGCACCCCAAGGTAATATCCAAGGACACCAAAAATCCTAAGCTTGGGGATGCCCCGGAAGGCATCCCCTCTTTCGTCTTCATTCATCGGTAACTTTACTTGGAGCTATATTTTTATTCGCCACATGATATGTGTTTTGCTTGGAGCGTCAATTTATTTTATTAGGATTTGCTTGCTGTTATTTAGAACAATTTTTTGCATCTTTTATTTCAATAAAAGTGACATTGATAGCCTTTACTATGCCTATGTTACAAGTATACATGTTGCTGTTTGAAAACAAAAAGTTTACCGCTGTTGCAATAATTCCCTAGAAAAGTCAGAATGTGATAAAATGTTTAAACCTTTTGAATATTAAGATCTGATAAATTTACTACAGTGGGAATTTTCTTTCATAATTTTTGGAGCTAGGGAAGTATGGATGTTGCAGCATTCTTTACAGACTATCATGTTTAAGCAGATTGCTGTTATGTTTGCATTGTTTGCATATGTTTGCTTCTTTAATGATTCTATTTGAGATTTAGGGAGACCTTGATATGAGAGGAATTAAGGAGACACAAAAACTCAAGCTTGGAGATGCCCAAGGCATCCCAAGATAATATTTCAAGAAGTCTCAAGTATCTAAGCTTGGGGATGCCCCGGTTGGCATCCCACCTTTCTTCTTCAACAATTATCGGTTAGTATCGGTTGATCCTAAGTTTTTGCTTCTTCACATGATGTTTGCCATTCTTAGGATGTCATTTTATTTTGCTTTTCTTACTGTTTGAATAAAATACCAAGATCTGAAATTATTCAATGTTAGAGAGTCTTCACATAGTTGCATAATTATTTGACTACTAACTGATCTTCACTTATATCTTTCAGAGTAGTTTGTCGTTTTCTCTAGTGCTTCACTTATACCTTTTAGAGCATGGTGGTAGTTTTATTTTGAAGAAATATATGAACTCTCATGCTTCACTTATATTATTTGAGAGTCTTGATAGCATGGTAATTTTCTTAAAATCCTAATATGCTAGGTATTCAAGAATAATAAAATTCTCTTATGAGTGTGTTGAATAATAAGAGAAGTCTGATGCTTGATGATTGTTTTGAGATATGGAGATGGTGATAGTAAAGTCATGCTAGTTGAGTAGTTGTGAATTTAAAGAATACTTGTGTTGAAGCTTGTGATTCCCGTAGCATGCACGTATGGTGAACCGTTATGTGATGAAGTCGGAGCATGATTTATTTATTGATTGTCTTCCTTATGAGTGGCGGTCGGGGACGAGCGATGGTCTTTTCCTACCAATATATCCCCCTAGGAGCATGCGCGTAGTACTTTGTTTCGATAACTAATAGATTTTTGCAATAAGTATGTGAGTTCTTTATGACTAATGTTAAGTCCATGGATTATACGCACTCTCACCCTTCCACCATTGCTAGCATATCTAATACCGCGCACCTTTCGCCGGTATCATAAACCCACCATATACCTTCCTCAAAACAGCCACCATACCTACCTATTATGACATTTCCATAGCCATTCCGAGATATATTGCCATGCAACTTTCCACCATTCCGTTTATTATGACACGCTTCATCATTGTCATATTACTTTGCATGATCATGTAGTTGACATCATATTTGTGGCAAAGCCACTGTTCATAATTCTTTCATACATGTCACTCATGCATCATTGCACATCCTGGTACACCGCCGGAAGCATTAATATAGAGTCATATCTTGTTTTAAGTATCGAGTTGTAATTCTTGAGTTGTAAGAAAAATAAAAGTGTGTTGATCATCATTATTAGAGCATTGCCCAGTGAGGAAAGGATGATGGAGACTGTGATTCCCCCACAAGTCGGGATGAGACTCCAAAAAAAAATAAAAAAATAAAAGAGGCCAAAGAAGCCCAAATAAAAAAATAAAAAGAGGCCATAAAAAAAGAGAAGGCCCAAATAAAAAAATAATAAAAAATGAGAGAAAAAGAGAGAAAGGGCAATGCTACTATCCTTTTACCACACTTGTGCTTTAAAGTAGCACCATGATCTTCATGATAGAGAGTCTCCTATGTTGTCATTTTCATATACTAGTGGGAATCTTTCAATATAGAACTTGGCTTGTATATTCCAATGATGGGCTTCCTCAAATTGCCCTAGGTCTTCATGAGCAAGCGAGTTGGATGCACACCCACTTAGTTTCTTTTTGAGCTTTCATATACTTATAGCTCTAGTGCATCCGTTGCATGGCAATCCCTACTCACTCACATTGATATCTATTGATGGGCATCTCCATATCCCGTTGATACGCCTAGTTGATGTGAGACTATCTTCTCCTTTTTGTCTTCTCCACAACCACCATTCTATTCCACCTATAGTGCTATATCCATGGCTCACGCTCATATATTGCGTGAAGATTGAAAAAGTTTGAGAACATCAAAAGTATGAAACAATTGCTTGGCTTGTCATCGGGGTTGTGCATGATTTAAATATTTTGTGTGGTGAAGATGGAGCATAGCCAGACTATATGATTTTGTAGGGATAACTTTCTTTGGCCATATTATTTTGAGAAGACATAATTGCTTAGTTGGTATGCTTGAAGTATTATTATTTTTATGTCAATATGAACTTTTGTCTTGAATCCTATGGATCTGAATATTCATGCCACAATTAAGAAGAATTACATTTAAATTATGCCAACTAGCATTCCACATCAAAAATTATCTTTTTTATCATTTACCTACTCGAGGACGAGCAGGAATTAAGCTTGGGGATGCTTGATACGTCTCCAACGTATCTATAATTTTCGATTGCTCCATGCTATATTATCTACTGTTTTGGGCAATATTGGGCTTTAATATCCACTTTTATATTATTTTCGGGACTAACCTATTAACCGGAGGCCCAGCCCAGATTTGTTGTTTTATGCCTATTTCAGTGTTTTGGAGAAAAGGAATATCAAACGGAATCAAACCGAAACGAAATAAACTGGAGAAGTTATTTTTGGAAGAAAACACACCTGATGGACTTGGACCCCATGTTAGAAGATACGGGAGCTTCCCACGAGGGTGGGGGCGCGCCCACCCCCCTAGGGCACGCCCCCTGCCTCGTGGGGCCCCCGTGGCTCCTCCGACGTACTTCCTGCACCCATATATATCGTCGTACCCTAAAACTTCCAGAACGGAGATTAGATCGGGAGTTCCGTCGCAAGAAGCCTCCGTAGCCACCAAAAGTCAATTGGGACCCTGTTCCGGCACCCTGCCGGAGGGGGGATCCCTCACCGGTGGCCATCTTCATCATCCCGGCGCTCTCCACGACGAGGAGGGAGTAGTTCTCCCTCGGGGCTGAGGGTATGTACCAGTAGCTATGTGTTTGATCTTTCTCTCTCGTGTTCTTGAGATGATACGATCTTGATGTATCGTGAGCTTTGCTATTATATTTGGATCCTATGATGTTTCTTCCCCCCTCTTCTCTCTTGTAATGAATCGGGTTTCCCCTTTGAAGTAATCTTATCGGATTGAGTCTTTAAAGACTTGAGAACACTTGCTGTATGTCTTGCCATGGATATCTATGGTGACAATGGGATACCACGTGCCACTTGATGTATGTTTTGGTGACCAACTTGCGGGTTTCGTGACATTGGAAACCTATGCATAGGGGTTGGCACACGTTTTCGTTGTGATTCTCTGGTAGGAACTTTGGGGCACTCTTCGAGGTCCTTTGTGTTGGTTGAATAGATGAATCTGAGATTGTGTGATGCATATCGTATAATCATACCCACGGATACTTGAGGTGACAATGGAGTATCTAGGTGACATTAGGGTTTTTGGTTGATTTGTGTCTTAAGGTGTTATTCTAGTACAAACTCTAGGGCTGTTTGTGACACTTATAGGAATAGCCCAACGGATTGATTGGAAAGAATAACTTTGAGGTGGTTTCGTACCCTACCATAATCTCTTCGTTCGTTCTCCGCTATTAGTGACTTTGGAGTGACTCTTTGTTGCATGTTGAGGGATAGTTATGTGATCCAATTATGTTAGTATTGTTGAGGGAACTTACACTAGCGAAAGTATGAACCCTAGGCCTTGTTTCCTATCATTGCAATACCGTTTACGCTCACTTTTATCACTTGCTACCTTGCTGTTTTTATTATTTCAGATTACAAATACCTTTATCTACTATCCATATACCACTTGTTTCACTATCTCTTCGCCGAACTAGTGCACCTATACAATTTACCATTGTATTGGGTGTGTTGGGGACACAAGAGACTCTTTGTTATTTTGTTGCAGGATTGCTTGAGAGAGACCACCTTCATCCTACGCCTCCTACGGATTGATAAACGTTAGGTCATCCACTTGACTCCAATATTTCAAGCAAATGCCCAAATTGAGAGATATGAAGTCTCCAATAAGTTCTATAGCTGTAAAATGGAGGAGAATAGTTCTGCCAGTGAACATATACTCAAAATGTCTGGGTATCATAATCACTTGACTCGGCTGGGAGTTAATCTCCTAGTTGATAGTGTCATTGACAGAGTTCTTCAATCACTGCCACCAAGCTACAAAAGCTTCATGATGAACTATAATATGCAAGGGATGGATAAGACAATTCTCGAACTCTTCGCAATGCTAAAGGCTGCGGAGGTAGAAATCAAGAAGGAGCATCAAGTGTTGATGGTCAACAAGACCACCAGTTTCTAGAAAAAGGGCAAAGGGAAGAAGGGGAACTTCAAGAAGAACGGCAAGCAAGTTGCTGCTCAAGTGAAGAAGCCCAAGTCTGGACCTAAGCCTGAGACTGAGTGCTTCTACTGCAAAGGGACTGTTCATTGGAAGCGGAACTGCCCCAAGTATTTGGTGGATAAGAAGGATAAGCGAACAAAGGTATATGTGATATACATGTTATTGATGTGTACCTTACTAATACTTGCAGTAGTGCCTGGGTATTTGATATTGGTTATGTTGCTAATATTTGCAACTCGAAACAGGGACTACAGATTAAGCGAAGATTGGCTAAGGACGAGGTGACGATGCACGTGGGAAATGGTTCCAAATTCGATGTGATCGCCGTCGACACGCTACCTCTACATCTACCTTTGGGATTAGTTTTAGACCTAAAGAATTGTTATTTGGTGCCAGCATTAAGCATGAACATTATATCTGGATCTTTTTTGATGCGAGACGGTTATTCATTTAAATCAGAGAATAATGGTTGTTCTATTTATATGAGTAATATCTTTTATGGTCATGCACCCTTGAAGAGTGGTCTATTTTTGTTGAATCTCGATAGTAGTGATGCACATATTCATAATATTGAAGCCAAAAGATGCAGAGTTGATAATGATAGTGCAACGTACTGCCGTTTGGGTCATATAGGTGCAAAGCGCATGAAGAAACTCCATACCGATGGACTTTTGGAATCACTTGATTATGAATCACTTGGTACTTGCGAACCATGACTCGTGGGAAACATGACTAAGACTCCGTTCCCCGAAACAATCAAGTGAGCAATAGATTTATTGGAAATAATAGATACTGATGTATGTGGTCCGATGAATATTGAGGCTCGCGGTGGGTATCGTTATTTTCTGACCTTCATAGATGATTTGAGCAGATATGGGTATATCTACTTGATGAAACATAAGTCAGAAACATTTGAAAAGTTCAAAGAATTTCAGAGTGAAGTGGAAAATCATCATAACAAGAAAATAAAGTTTCTATGATCTGATCGTGGAGGAGAATATTTGAGTTGCGAGTTTGGTCTTCATTTAAAACAATGCGGAATAGTTTCACAACTCACGCCACCCGGAACACCACATCGTAATGGTGTGTCCGAACGTCGTAATCGCACTTTATTAGATATGGTGTGATCCATGATGTCTCTTACTGATTTACCGCTATCATTTTGGGTTATGCTTTAGAGACGGTTGCATTCACGTTTAATAGGGCGCCATCTAATCCGTTGAGACGACACCTTATGAACCATGGTTTGGCAAGAAACCCAAGTTGTCATTTCTTAAAGTTTGGGGATGCGATGCTTATGTGAAAAAGCTTCAACCTGATAAGCTCGAACCCAAATCGGAGAAAGGTGTCTTCATAGGATACCAAAAAGAGACTGTTGGGTACACCTTCTATCACAGATCCGAAGGCAAGATATTCGTTGCCAAGAATGGATCCTTTCTAGAGAAGGAGTTTCTCTTGAAAGAAGTGAGTAGGAGGAAAGTAGAACTTGATGAGGTAACTGTACCTGCTCCCTTATTGGAAAGTAGTTCATCACAGATATCAGTTCCTGTGATTCCTACACCAATTAGTGAGGAAGCTAATGATGATGATCATGAAACTTCTGATCAACTTACTACCGAACCTCGTAGGTCAACCAGAGTAAGATCCGCACCAGAGTGGTACAGTAATCCTGTTATGGAGGTCATGTTACTTGACCATGACGAACCTACGAACTATGAGGAAGCGATTATGAGCCCAGATTCCACGAAATGGCTTGATGCCATGAAATATGAGATGGGATCCATGTATGAGAACAAAGTGTGGACTTTGGTTTACTTGCCCGGTGATTGGCAAGCCATAGAGAATAAATGGATCTTCAAGAAGAAGATTGACGCTGACGGTAATGTTACTGTCTACAAAGCTCAACTTGTTGCGAAAGGTTTTTGACAAGTTCAAGGAGTTGACTACGATGAGACCTTCTCACCTGTAGTGATGCTTAAGTCCGTCCGAATCATGTTAGCAATTGCCGCATTTTATGATTATGAAATTTGGCAAATGGATGTAAAAACTGCATTCCTGAATGGATTTCTGGAAGAAGAGTTGTATATGATACAACCAGAAGGTTTTATCGATCCAAAGTATGCTAACAAAGTGTGCAAGCTCCAGCGATCCATTTATGGACTGGTGCAAGCATCCCGGAGTTGGAATAAACGTTTTGATAGTGTGATCAAAGCATATGGTTTTATACCGACGTTTGGAGTAGCTTGTATTTACAAGAAAGTGAGTGGGAGCTCTGTAGCATTTCTAATATTATATGTGGATGACATATTGTTGATTGGAAATGATATAGAATTTCTGGATAGCATAAAAGGATATTTGAACAAGAGTTTTTCAATGAAAGACCTCGGTGAAGCTGCTTATATATTGGGCAACAAGATCTATAGAGATAGATCAAGACATTTAATTGGACTTTCACAAAGCACATACCTTGATAAAGTTTTGAAGAAGTTCAAAATGGATCAAGCAAAGAAAGGGTTCTTGCCTGTGTTACAAGGTGTGAACTTGAGTCAGACTCAATGCCCGACCACTGCAGAAGATAGAGAGAAAATTAAAGTCATTCCCTATGCTTCAGCCATAGGTTCTATAATGTATGCAATGTTGTGTACCAGACGTGATGTGTGCCTTACTATTAGTTTAGCAGGGAGGTACCAAAGTAATCTAGGAGTGGATCACTAGACAGCGGTCAAGAACATCCCGAAATACCTGAAAAGGACTAAGGATATGTTTCTTGTTTATGGAGGTGACAAAGAGCTCATCGTAAATGTTTACGTCGATGCAAGCTTTGACACTGATCCAGATGACTCTATGTCACAAACCGGATACGTATTTATATTGAACGGTGGAGCTGTCAGTTGGTGCAGTTCCAAGCAAAGGGTCGTGGCAGGATCTACGTGTGAAGCGGAGTACATAGCTGCTTTGGAAGCAGCAAAAGAAGGAGTTTGGATGAAGGAGTTCATATCCGATCTAGGTGTCATACCTAGTGCATCGGGTCCAATGAACATCGTTTGTGACAATACTGGTGCAATTGACTTGGCAAAGGAATCCATATTTCACAAGAGAACCAAGCACATCAAGAGACGCTTCAATTCCATACACGATCAAGTCAAGGAGGGAGACATAGATATTTGCAAGAACATACCGTTCTAAATGTTGCACGCCTGTTGACTAAGCCTCTCTCACGAGCAAAACATGATCAGCACAGAGACTCCATGGGAGTTAGAATCATTACTGTGTTATCTAAATTATTGACTCTAGTGCAAGTAGGAGACTGAAGGAAATATGCCCTAGAGGCAATAATAAAGTTTTTATTTATATTTCCTTATATCATGATAAATGTTTATTATTCATGCTAGAATTGTATTAATCGGAAACTTAGTACATGTGTGAATACATAGACAAACAGAGTGTCACTAGTATGCCTCTACTTGACTAGCTCGTTAATCAAAGATGGTTAAGTTTCCTAGCAATAGACATGAGTTGTCATTTGATTAACGGTGTCACATCATTAGAGAATGATGTGATTGACAAGACCCATCTGTTAGCTTAGCACGATGATCGTTTAGTTTGTTGCTATTGCTTTCTTCATAACTTATACACGTTCCTATGACTATGAGATTATGCAACTCCCAAATACCGGAGGAACACTTAGTGTGCTATCAAACGTCACAATGTAACTGGGTGATTATAAATATTCTCTACAGGTGTCTTCGATGGTGTTTGTTGAGTTGGCATAGATCGAGATCAGGATTTGTCACTCCGATTGTCAGAGAGGTATCTCTGGGCCCTCTCGGTAATGCACATCACTATAAGCCTTGCAAGCAATGTGACTAATGAGTTAGTTACAGGATGATGCATTATGTAACAAGTAAAGAGACTTGCCGGTAACGAGATTGAACTAGGTATTGAGATACCAACGATCGAATCTCGGGCAAGTAACATACCGATGACAAAGGGAACAATGTATGTTGTTATGCGGTTTCACTGATAAAGATCTGTTGGGGAACGTAGCATAAATTCAAAATTTTCCTACGTGTCACCAAGGTCTATCTATGGAGTCATCTAGCAACGAGGGAGGAGTGGATCTACATACCCTTGTAGATCGCGCGCGGAAGCGTTCAAGAGAACGGGGTTGATGGAGTCGTACTCGTCGTGATCCAAATCACCGATGATCCTAGCGCCGAATGGACGGCACCTCCGCATTCAACACACTTACGGAGCAGCAACGTCTCCTCCTTCTTGATCCAGCAAGGGGGGAGGAGAGGTTGATGGAGATCCAGCAGCACGACGGCGTGGTGGTGGAAGTAGCGGGATTCCAACAGGGCTTCGCCAAGCGCTGCGGGAGGAGGGAGATGTGTCATGGGAGGGAGAGGGAGGCGCCAGGGCTTAGGTATTGCTGCCCTCCCTTTCCCCCACTATATATAGGGCCAAGGGAGAGGGGGGGCGCAGCCTTGGCCCTTCCTCCAAGGAAGGGTGCGGCCAAGGGAGGAGTCCATCCCCCCCAAGGCACCTAGGAGGTGCCTTCCCCTTTTAGGACTCTTTCTTTCCCTTATCTCTTGGCGCATGGGCCTCTTGGGGCTGGTGCCCTTGGCCCATATAGGCCAAGGCGCACACCCCTACAGCCCATGTGGCCCCCCGGGGCAGGTGGACCCCCTTGGTGGACCCTCGGACCCCTTTCGGCACTCCCGGTACAATACCGATAATGCGCGAAACTTTTTCGGCGACCAAAACAAGACTTCCCATATATAAATCTTTACCTCCGGACCATTCCGGAACTCATCGTGACGTTCGGGATCTCATCCGGGACTCCGAACAACTTTCGGGTTACCGCATACTAATATCCCTATAACCCTAGCGTCACCGAACCTTAAGTGTGTAGACCCTACGGGTTCGGGAGACATGCAGACATGACCGAGATGACTCTCCGGTCAATAACCAACAGAGGGATCTGGATACCCATGTTGACTCCCACATGTTCCATGATGATCTCATCGGATGAACCATGATGTCAAGGACTTAATCAATCCCGTATACAATTCCCTTTGTCTAGCGGTACGATACTTGCCCGAGATTCGATCGTTGGTATCCCGATACCTTGTTCAATCTCATTACCGGCAAGTCTATTTACTCGTTCCATAACACATCATCCCGTGATCAACTCCTTGATCACATTGTGCACATTATGATGATGTCCTACCGAGTGGGCCCAGAGATACCTCTCTGTTTACACGGAGTGACAAATCCCAGTCTCGATTCGTACCAACCCAACAGACACTTTCAGAGATACCTGTAGTGTACCTTTATAGCCACCCAGTTACGTTGTGACGTTTGGCACACCCAAAGCACTCCTACGGTATCCGGGAGTTGCACAATCTCATGGTCTAAGGAAATGATACTTGACATTAGAAAAGCTTTAGCATACGAACTACATAATCTTGTGCTAGGCTTAGGATTGGGTCTTTGTCCATCACATCATTCTCCTAATGATGTGATCCCGTTATCAATGACATCCAATGTCCATGGTCAGGAAACCGTAACCATCTATTGATCAACGAGCTAGTCAACTAGAGGCTTACTAGGGACATGGTGTTGCCTATGTATCCACACATGTATCTGAGTTTCCTATCAATACAATTCTAGCATGGATAATAAACGATTATCATGAACAAGGAAATATAATAATAACTAATTTATTATTGCCTCCAGGGCATATTTCCAACAGTCTCCCACTTGCACTAGAGTCAATAATCCAGTTCACATCGATATGTGATTAACACTCAAGGTCACATCCCCATGTGACTAACACCCAAAGAGTTTACTAGAGTCAATAATCTAGTTCACATTACCATGTGATTAACACTCGATGAGTTCTTGGTTTGATCATGTTATGCCTGTGAGAGATGTTATAGTCAACGGGTCTGAATCTTTCAGATCCGTATGTACTTCGCAAATCTCTATGTCATCTTGTAGATGCAACTACTACGCTACATTTGGAGCTATTCCAAATAACTGTTCTACTATACGAATCCAGTTTACTACTCAGAATAATCTGGATTAGTGTCAAAGTTTGCATCGGCGTAACCCTTTACGACGAACTCTTTTACCACCTCCATAATTGATAAAATTCCTTAGTCCACTAGTTACTAAGGATAACTTTGACCGCTGTCTTGTGATCCATTCTTGGATCACTCTTGCACCCCTTGACTGACTCATGGCAAGGCGCATTTCAGGTGCGGTACACAGCATAGCATACTGTAGGGCCTATGTCTTAAGCACAGGGGTAGACCTTCGTCCTTTCTCTCTATTCTGCCGTGGTCGAGCTTTAAGTCTTAACTTCATACCTTACAACTCAGGCAAGTACTCCTTCTTTGACTGATCCATCTTGAACCCCTTCAAGATCATGTCAAGGTATGTGCTCATTTGAAAGTACCATTAAGCGTTTTGATCTATCCTTATAGATCTTGATGCTCAATGTTCAAGTAGCTTAATCCAGGCTTTCCATTGAAAAACACTTTCCAAATAACCCTATATGCTTTCCAGAAATTCTACATCATTTCTGATCCATAATATGTCAACAACATATACTCATCAGAAATTCTATAGTGCTCCCACTCACTTCTTTGGAAATACAAGCTTCTCATAAACTTTGTATAAACCCAAAATCTTTGATCATCTCATCAAAGCGTACATTCCAGCTCCGAGATGCTTACTCCAGTCCTTAGAAGGATTACTGGAGCTTTGCATACTTATTAGCATCTTTCAGGATTGACAAAACCTTCTGGTTTGTATCACATACAACCTTTCCTCAAAAAACGTCGAGGAAACAATGTTTTGACATCCTATCTGCAAGATTTCATAAATAATGCAGTAATCGCTAATATAATTCCAACAGACTCTTAGCATCGCTACGAGTGAGGAAGTCTCATCGTAGTCAACTCCTTGAACTTGTCGGAAAACATCTTAACGACAAGTCGAGCTTTCTTAATGGTGACATTTACCATCATTGTCCGTCTTCCTTCTAAAATCCATCTGTACTCAACAGCCTCACGACCATCGAGCTGTTCTGTCAAAGTCTACACTTTGTTTCCATACATGGATCCTCTCTTGGATTTTATGGCCTCAAGCCATTTATTGGAATCCGGGCCCACCATCGCTTCTCCATAGCTCGTAGGTTCATTGTTGTCTAGCAACATGACTTCCAAGACAGGATTACGTACCACTCTGAAGTAGTACGCATCCTTGTCATCCCACGAGGTTTGGTAGTGACTTGATCTGAAGTTTCATGATCACTATCATAAGCTTCCACTTCAATTGGTGTAGGTGCCACAGGAACAACTCCCTGTGCCCTGTCACACACTAGTTGAAGAGACGGTTCAATAACCTCATCAAGTCTCCACCATCCTCCCACTCAATTCTTTCGAGAGAAACTTTTCCTCGAGAAAGGACCTGATTCTAGAAACAATCCCTTATTGCTTTCGGATCTAAGACAGGAGGTATAACCAACTGTTTTGGGTGTCCTATGAAGATGCATTTATCCGCTTTGGGTTCGAGCTTATCAGCCTGAAACTTTTTCACATAAGCGTCGCAGCCCCAAACTTTTAAGAAATGACAGCTTAGGTTTCTCTAAACCATAGTTCATACGGTGTCATCTCATCGGAATTACGTGGTGCCCTATTTAAAGTGAATGTGGTTGTCTCTAATGCCTAACCCATAAACTATCGTGGTAATTCGATAAGAGACATCATGGTATGCATCATATCCAATAGGGTGCAGTTATGATGTTCGGACACACCATCACACTATGGTGTTCCAGGCTGTATTAGTTGTGAAACAATTTCCACAATGTCTTAATTCTGTGCCGAACTCGTAATTCAGATATTCATCTCTATGATCATATCATAGATATTTTATCCTCTTGTCACGACGATCTTTCAACTTCACCCTGAAATTACTTGAACCTTTCAATAATTCAGACTCGTGATTTATCAAGTAAATGTACTCAACATCTACTCAAATCATCTGTGAAGTAAGAACATAACGATATCCACTACACGCCTCAGCACTCATTGGACTGCACACATCAAAATGTATTTCTTCCAACAAGTTGCTTTCTAGTTCCATTTTACTGAAAACGAGGCTTTCAGTCATCTTGCCCATGTGGTATGATTTGCATGTCTCAAGTGATTCAAAATCAAGTGAGTCCAAACGGTCCATTTGCATGGAGTTTCTTCATGCATATACACCAATAGACATGGTTCGCATGTCTCAAACCTTTCAAAAAAAGTGAGCCCAAAGATCCATCAACATGGAGCTTCTTCATGCGTTTTATACCGATATGACTTACGTGGCAGTGCCACAAGTAGGTGGTACTATTACTATCTTTTGGCATGAACATGTGTATCACTACGATCGAGATTCAATAAACCATTCATTTCAGGTGTAAGACCATTGAAGGTATTATTCAAATAAACAGAGTAACCATTATTCTCTTTAAATGAATAACCGTATTGCGATAGACATAATCCAATCATGTCTATGCTCAATGCAAACACCAATCTCGATGGTAGAGGGAGCGTACGATATTTGATCAACCTTGGAGATACTTCCAACACATATCGTCATCTCACCTTTATCTAGTCTCCGTTTATTCCGTAGCTTTTATTTCGAGTTACTAACACTTAGCAACCGAACCGGTATCTAATACCCTGGTGCTACTAGGAGTACTAGTAAAGTACACATTAACATAATACATCCAATATGCTTCTATCGACCTTGCCAGCCTTCTTATCTACCAACTATCTAGGGTAATTCTGCTCCAGTGGCTGTTCCCTTTATTACAGAAGCACTTAGTCTCGGGTTTGGGTTCAACCTTGGGTTTCTTCACTAGAGCAGCAGCTGATTTGCCGTTTCATGAAGCATCCCTTTTTTCCCTTGCCATTCTTGAAACTAGTGGTTTCACCAACCATCAACAATTGATGCTCCTTCTTGATCTCTACTTTTGTGGTGTCAAACATCGCGAATATCTCAAGGATCATCATATATGTCCCTGATATATTATAGTTCATCACGAAGCTCAAGCAGCTTGGTGGTAATGACTTCGGAGAACCATCACTATTTCATCTGGAACATCAACTCCCACTCGATTCAAGCGATTGTTGTACTCAGACAATCTGAGCACAAGTTCAACAATTGAGCTTTTCTCCCTTAGTTTGCAGGCTAAGAAAATCGTCGGAGGTCTTATACCTCTTGACGTGGGCACGAGCCTGAAATCCCAATTTCAGCCCTCGAAACATCTCATATGTTTCGCGACGTTTCAAAACGTCTTCGGTGCCTCAACTCTAAGCCGTTTAACTGAACTATCACGTAGTTATCAAAATGTGTATGTCAGATGTTCGCAACATCCATAGACAACGTTCGAGGTTCAGCACACTGAGCGGTGCATTAAGGACATAAGCCTTCTATGAAGCAATGAGGACAAACCTCAGTTTACGGACCTAGTCCGCATAATTACTACTATCAACTTTCAACTAAATTTTCTCTAGGAACATATCTAAACAGTAGAACTGAAGCGCGAGCTACGACTAATTTGCGAAGACCTTTTGACTATGTTCAGGATAATTAAGTTCATCTTATGAACTCCCACTCAGATAGACATCCCTCTAGTCATCTAAGTGATTACATGATCCGAGTCAACTAGGCCGTGTCCGATCATCACGTGAGACGGACTAGTCAACACCGGTGAACATCTTCATGTTGATCGTATCTTCTATACGACTCATGCTCGACCTTTCGGTCTCTTGTGTTCTGAGGCCATGTTTGTACATGCTAGGCTTGTCAAGTTAACCTAAGTGTTTCGCATGTGTTCCGAGGCCATGTCTGTACATGCTAGGCTCGTCAACACCCGTTGTATTCGAACGTAAGAATCTATCACACCCGATCATCACGTGGTGCTTCGAAATGACGAACTTTCGCAACGGTGCACAGTTAGGGGGAACACCTTCTTGAAATTTTAGTGAGGGATCATCTTATTTACTACCGTCTTTCTAAGCAAATAAGATGTATAAACATGATAAACATCACATGCAATCAAATAGTGACATGATATGGCCAATATCATATTGCTCCTTTTGATCTTCATCTTCGGGGCTCCATGATCATCATCGTCACCGGCATGACACCATGATCTCCATCATCATGATCTCCATCATCGTGTCTCCATGAAGTTGCCTCGCCAACTATTACTTCTACTACTACAGCTAACGGTTAGCAATAAAGTAAAGTAATTACATGACGTTTATGTTGACACGCAGGTCATAAATAAATTAAGACAACTCCTATGGCTCCTGCCGGTTGTCATACTCATCGACATGCAAGTCGTGATTCCTATTACAAGAACATGATCATCTCATACATCACATATATCATTCATCACATCCTTTGGCCATATCACATCACATAGCATACCCTGCAAAAACAAGTAAGACGTCCTCTAATTGTTGTTTGCATGTTTTACGTGGCTGCTATGGGTTTCTAGCAAGAACATTTCTTACCTATGCAAAAACCACAACGTGATATGCCAATTGCTATTTACCCTTCATAAGGACCCTTTTCATCGAATCCGATCCGACTAAAGTGGGAGAGACAGACACCCGCTAGCCACCTTATGCAACTAGTGCATGTCAGTCGGTGGAACCAGTCTCACGTAAGAGTACGTGTAAGGTCGGTCCGGGCCGCTTCATCCCACAATGCCACCGAATCAAGATTGGACTAGTAACGGTAAGCATATTGAACAAAATCAACGCCCACAACTACTTTGTGTTCTACTCGTGCATAGAAACTACGCAGAGACCTAGCTCATGATGCCACTGTTGGGGAACGTAGCATAAATTCAAAATTTTCCTACGTGTCACCAAGATCTATCTATGGAGTCATCTAGCAATGAGGGAGGAGTGGATCTACATACCCTTGTAGATCGCGCGCGGAAGCGTTCAAGAGAACGGGGTTGATGGAGTCGTACTCGTCGTGATCCAAATCACCGATGATCCTAGCGCCGAATGGACGGCACCTCCGCGTTCAACACACGTACGGAGCAGCAACATCTCCTCCTTCTTGATCCAGCAAGGGGGGAGGAGAGGTTGATGGAGATCCAGCAGCACGACGGCGTGGTGGTGGAAGTAGCGGGATTCCAACAGGGCTTCGCCAAGTGCTGCGGGAGGAGGGAGATGTGTCATGGGAGGGAGAGGGAGGCGCCAGGGCTTAGGTATTGCTGCCCTCACTTTCCCCCACTATATATAGGGCCAAGGGAGAGGGGGGGCGCAGCCTTGGCCCTTCCTCCAAGGAAGGGTGCGGCCAAGGGAGGAGTCCATCCCCCCTAAGGCACCTAGGAGGTGCCTTCCCCTTTTAGGACTCTTTCTTTCCCTTATCTCTTGGCGCATGGGCCTCTTGGGGCTGGTGCCCTTGGCCCATATAGGCCAAGGCGCAGGTGGACCCCCTTGGTGGACCCCCGGACCCCTTTCGGCACTCCCGGTACAATACCGATAATGCGCGACCAAAACAAGACTTCCCATATATAAATCTTTACCTCCGGACCATTCCGGAACTCCTCGTGACGTCCGGGATCTCATCCGGGACTCCGAACAACTTTCGGGTTACCGCATACTAATATCTCTATAACCCTAGCGTCACCGAACCTTAAGTGTGTAGACCCTACGGGTTCGGGAGACATGCAGACATGACCGAGATGACTCTCCGGTCAATAACCAACAGTGGGATCTGGATACCCATGTTGGCTCCCACATGTTCCACGATGATCTCATCGGATGAACCACGATGTCAGGGACTTAATCAATCCCGTATACAATTCCCTTTGTCTAGCGGTACGATACTTGCCCGAGATTCGATCGTCGGTATGCCGATACCTTGTTCAATCTCGTTACCGGCAAGTCTCTTTACTCGTTCCGTAACACATCATCCCGTGATCAACTCCTTGATCACATTGTGCACATTATGATGATGTCCTACCGAGTGGGCCCAGAGATACCTCTCCGTTTACACGGAGTGACAAATCCCAGTCTCGATTCGTGCCAACCCAACAGACACTTTCAGAGATACCTGTAGTGTACCTTTATAGCCACCCAGTTACGTTGTGACGTTTGGCACACCCAAAGCACTCCTACGGTATCCGGGAGTTGCACAATCTCATGGTCTAAGGAAATGATACTTGACATTAGAAAAGCTTTAGCATACGAACTACATGATCTTGTGCTAGGCTTAGGATTGGGTCTTTGTCCGTCACATCATTCTCCTAATGATGTGATCCCGTTATCAATGACATCCAATGTCCATGGTTAGGAAACCGTAACCATCTATTGATCAACGAGCTAGTCAACTAGAGGCTTACTAGGGACATGGTGTTGTCTATGTATCCACACATGTATCTGAGTTTCCTATCAATACAATTCTAGCATGGATAATAAACGATTATCATGAACAAGGAAATATAATAATAACTAATTTATTATTGCCTCTAGGGCATATTTCCAACAAGATCTTCGTAGAATATGTGGGAGCCAATATGAGCATCCAGGTTCTGCTATTGGTTATTGACCGGAGATGAGTCTCGGTCATGTCTGCATAGTTCTCGAACCCGTAGGGTCCACACGCTTAACGTTCGATGACGATCGGTATTATGAGTTTATGTGTTTTGATGTACCGAAGGTTGTTCGGAGTCCCGGATGTGATCACGGACATGACGAGGAGTCTCAAAATGGTTGAGATATGAAGATTGATATATTGGAAGGTTATGTTTGGACACCGGAAAGGTTTAGGATGAGTTCGGGCATTTTCCGGAGTACCTGGAGGTTACCGGAACCCCCCGGGGGCTTAATGGGCCTACATGGGCTTTAGTGGAAGTAAGAGGAGGCGGCCGAGAGGAGGGCCCCCCAAGCCCAATCCGAATTGGGATGGGGCCAGCCCCCCTTTCCCTCTTCTCCTCTTCCCCTTCCTTCCCCCTCCTATTAGGACTAGGAAAGGGGGGGACCTACTCCTAGTAGGAGTAGGATTCCCCCCCTTGGGGGCGCACCATGAGGCCGGCCGACCCCCTCCTCCCCTCCTTTCTATACGAGGAGTGGGGCACCCCATGGACACACAAGTTGATTGTTTAGCCGTGTGCAGTGCCCCCTCCACAGATTTCCACCTCGGTCATATCGTTGTAGTGCTTAGGCGAAGCCCTGCGTCGGTAACTTCATCATCACCATCATCACGCCATCGTTATAACGAAACTCTCCCTCGGCCTCAGCTAGATCAAGAGTTCGAGGGACGTCACCAAGCTGAACGTGTGCAGATCGTAGAGGTGTCGTGCGTTCGGTACTTGATCGGTTGGATCACGAAGACGTTCAACTACATCAACCACATTACTTAACGCTTCCGCTTTCAGTCTACAAGGGTACGTGGACACACTCTCCCCACTCGTTGCTATGCATCTCCTAGACTTGCATGATCGTAGGATATTTTTTTGAAATACTGCGTTCCCCAACATCTGCATGCGGGGGAGGTACACTTGGTCGTTGTTCTTGTCCTCAGGGGATCGCAAGAGGTTGAATTCCCCACCAACCACAATAGGAAGCTGGGCTGCCATGACCTTCCTCCGAAGCTCGTCGAGGAAGGTCACCGAGCGGCGGTGATCGGCAGGGCCGTACACGATCACAATCTCCCATTTAAAGTTGAGCGACCGCTCAAACACTTCCATACTGATGAAGAACTCGCCCCTATCCATGCTACCCACCTCGAAGGTGGCATCTTTTGCACCTAAAAGGATGCCACCCGAATGGCCAGTGCTCCCACTAGAAGGGAGCCAATGCCACGCAAACAGGTGGGAGCTCAGACGTTCAAGCTCCTGAAGGGAGAAGTCCGTCTGCATGGTTTCTTGGATGGCTACAATGTCGATGTGCTCGCCTCACATGTACCCGACTAATTGGCGACGCCGACTGTCTTGGCCGAAGCCGCGAATGTTCCAGAATAGGGTTCACATCATGGCGCCATTGGGGGGCTGCTTGACCCCAAGATGAGGGAGGCACTACGAGCCCTGAGGGTGGCAGTGCGGGAGCGGGTGCGACCACGGATCTCCTCAACCGGCCCCTCAAGAGGGGGCTGAGGTGCCGGTGTCCGGAGTAGACGGGCCCGGGTCTCGGCAAGTTTCCCGTCAAAGATCTCGCGGGTGCGGAGCGCCGCAATCTGCTCCAAGGGAGGCCTACTGATACATCTCCATCGTATCTACTTTTCCAAACACTTTTGCCCTTGTTTTGGACTCTAACTTGCATGATTTGAATGGAACTAACCCGGGTTGACACTGTTTTCAGCAGAATTGCCATGGTGTTATTTATCTGTAGAAACAAAAGTTCTCAGAATGACGTGAAACTCCACGGAGCGTCTTTTTGGAAATAATAAAAAATAATGGCAAAAGATCAAGGCCAAGGGGCCCACACCCTAGCCACGAGGGTGGGGGCGCGCTTGCCCCCCTGAGCGCGCCCCCTACCTCGTGGGCCCCTTGGAGCTCCTCCGACCTCAACTCCAACTCTATATATTCACTTTCGGGGAGAAAAAAATCAAGGAGAAGGATTCATCACGTTTTATGATACGAGGCTGCCGCCAAGCCCTAAAACCTCTTGGGAGGGCTGATTTGGAGTCCATTCGGGGCTCCGAAGAGGGGAATCCGTCGCCATCGTCATCATCAACCATCCTCCATCACCAATTTCGTGATGCTCACCACCGTGCGTGAGTAATTCCATCGTAGGCTTGCTGGGCGGTGATGGGTTGGATGAGATTTATCATGTAATAGAGATAGTTTTGTTAGGGTTTGGTCCCTAGTATCCACTATGTTCTAAGATTGATGTTTCTATGACTTTGCTATGCTTAATGCTTGTCACTAGGGCCCGAGTGCCATGATTTCAGATCTGAACCTATTATGTTTTCATCAATATATGAGAGTTCTTCATCCTATCTTGCAAGTCTATAGTCACCTACTATGTGTTATGATCCGGCAACCCCGAAGTGACAATAATCGGGACCACTCCTGGTGATGACCATAGTTTGAGGAGTTCATGTATTCACTATGTGTTAATGCTTTGGTCCGGTACTCTATTAAAAGGAGGCCTTAATATCCCTTAGTTTCCGCTAGGACCCCGCTGCCACGGGAGGGTAGGACAAAAGATGTCATGCAAGTTCTTTTCCATAAGCACGTATGACTATATTCAGAATACATGCCTACATTACATTGATGAATTGGAGCTAGTTCTGTGTCACCCTAGGTTATGATTGTTACATGATGAACCGCATCCGGCATAATTCTCTATCACCGATCCATTGCCTATGAGCTTTCCATATATTGTTCTTCGCTTATTTACTTTCCCGTTGCTATTGTTACAATCACTACAAAATACCAAAAACATTACTTTTGCTATCATTACTTTTGCTACCGTTACCACTACTATCATATTACTTTGCTACTAAATACTTTGCTGCAGATATTAAGTTTCCAGGTGTGGTTGAATTGACAACTCAGCTGCTAGTACTTGAGAATATTCTTTGGCTCCCCTTGTGTCGAATCAATAAATTTGGGTTGAATACTCTACCCTCGAGAACTGTGGCGATCCCCTATACTTGTGGGTTATCAAGACTATTTTCTAGCATTGTTGTCGGGGAGCATAGCTCTATTCTTTGAGTCACTTGGGATTTATATCTGCTTATCATTATGAAGAACTTGAAAGATCCAAGAACCAAGATTTATCCCTCAACTATGAGGGGAGGTAAGGAACTGCCATCTCGCTCTGCACTTGATTCACCTTCTGTTTTGAGTAAGCTTGCGACACCTAAACCTGCTTCTGCTATTCATTCTAATATGTCGCATGTTATTGATGATGCCACTTCTGCTATGCATGATACTTATGATGAAACTACTTCTATGCTTGATACTACTATGCCACTTGGTGAATTTCTTGATGAAGAACTTGCTAGGGCTAGAGAGAATGAAATTATTGAAACTGATAATATTCATGAAAGTGATGATGAAGACTCTCCCCCTAATAAATATGAATTGCCTATTGTGCCTGAGGGTTATGTTCTGGATGAAGAATCTGCTAGAGCTATTTTAGCTTGCAATGATTGATATGTTCTAAAGAGGTTATTAGCTAAATGGAAGCAGCAATCCCTTAATGCTAGAATGAAACCTGACCCTGCTTTTGCTACTTCACCTATCTGTGTTACTGATAAGGATTATGAATTCTCTATTGATCCTGATATAATTACTTTGGCTGAATCTGATCCTTTTTATGGCTATGAATCTAAAACTGTTGTGGCACATCTTACTAAATTAAATGATATAGCTACCCTGTTCACTAATGATGAGAGAACTCGTCACTTTTATATCCTTAAAATATTTCCATTCTCATTAAAGGGTGATGCTAAGATATGGTTTAATTCTCTTGATCCTGGTTGTGTGCATAGTCCCCAGGATATGATTTATTACTTCTCTGCTAAATATTTCCCTGCTCATAGGAAACAAGCTGCCTTAAGGGATATATATAATTTTGTGCAACTTGAAGAAGAGAGTCTCCCACAAGCTTGGGGGAGGCTTCTCCAATTACTTAATGCTTTGCCTGATCATCCTCTTAAGAAAAATGAAATACTTGATATCTTTTATAATGGACTAACTGATGCTTCCAGAGATTACCTGGATAGTTGTGTTGGTTCTGTTTTCAGGGAAAGAACACGAGATGAAGCTGAAATTCTATTAAATAATATGTTGACTAATGAAAATAATTGGACAACTCCTGAGCCTATTCTTAAACCAACTCCGAAGAAATGGGGTGTTCTATTTCTCAGTCCTGAAGATATGCAAGAGGCAAAGAAATCCATGAAAGAAAAGGGTATTAAAGCTGAAGATGTTAAGAATTTACCTCCCATTGAAGAAATACATGGTCTTAATTTACCGCGTGTCGAAGAAATGCATAATTTTAATCCATCTCCTATTGAAGAAATACATGGTCTTGATAACCCGACACAGGTAGTAAAGGTAAATTCTCTCTATAGATATGATAAAGTTGAAATCCCATTTACTAAGTTTGCTAGACCATGCTTAGATGAGTTTGATAAATTTATGGTTAAGCAAGAATACTTCAATGCTTATTTTGGTAGAGAATTAAAACGCAGTGCTGATATGCTTGAACACTTGGGTGATTATATGGCTAATGTCAAAGGTGAACTTAAACTTATTAGTAAACATGCTTCTATGGTTACCACTCAAGTAGAACAAGTACTTAAAGCTCAAAATGATTTGCTCAATGAATTGAATAGTAAGAATAATGATTATGCTGTTAGAGTGGCTACTAGAACTGGTAAAATGACTCAGGAACCTTTGTATCATGAAGGCCACCCTAAGGGAATCGAGCAAGATTCTCAGAGAAATAATATAGATGCACCTAGTCCTTCTAAAAGGAAGCAAAAGAAGAATGATAGGACTTTGCATGCTTCTAGTGAACCTATTACTGAAACACCTGAGAATCCAAATGATATTTCTATTTCTGATGCTGAAACACAATTTGGTAATGAACCTGAAACTAGTGATAATGTTAATGATAATGTTCATGTTGATGCTCAACCTAGCAATGATAATGATATAGAAACTGAACCTGATGTTGATCTTGATAACCCACAATCAAAGAATCAACGTTATGATAAGAAAGACTTTGTTGCTAGGAAACACGGTAAAGAAAGAGAACCATGGGTTCAGAAACCCATGCCTTTTCCTCGCAAACCATCCAATAAGAAGGATGATGAGGATTTTGAGCGCTTCGCTGAAACGATTAGACCTATCTTTTTGCGTATGCGATTAACTGATATGCTTAAAATGAATCCTTATGCTAAGTACATGAAAGAAATTGTTACTAATAAAAGAAAGATACCGGAAGATGAAATTTCCACCATGCTTGCTAATTACACTTTTAAAGGTGGAATACCAAAGAAACTTGGAAATCCAGGAGTACCCACTATACCATGCTCCATTAAAAGGAACTATGTTTAAACTGCTTTATGTGATCTTGGAGCCGGTGTTAGTGTTATGCCTCTCTCTTTATATCGTAGAATTGATTTGAATAAGTTGACACCTACTGAAATATCTTTGCAAATGGCTGATAAATCAACTGCTATACATGTCGGTATTTGTGAGGATGTGCCTGTTGTGGTTGCAAACGTTACTATTTTAACGAACTTTTTTATTCTTGATATTCCCGAGGACGATATTATGTCTATTATTCTTGGAAGACCATTTTTGAATACTGCAGGGGCTGTTATTGATTGCAACAAAGGCAATGTCACTTTTCATGTTAATGGTAATGAGAATACGGTACACTTTCTGAGGAAACAACCTCAAGTCCGCAATATTAATTCTATTGGAAAATTTCCATCAATATTTTTGGAGGTTTTGAATTTCCTCTTCCTACTGTCAAGAAGAAATATGATATTCTTATTGTTGGGGATGTGCATATCCCCGTTGAGGTAACCTAGTGTTATTCGAAAATTCTTCGGTTCGATGTTACTCAGAATGAGTTTGTTAACAAGACTTGATCAACCTTGTTAATGGATTCCTTTTGATGATCATGAGAAGGATGAAGTTAGAAAACACAACTCTCTGTACCCTCCTTTTACTTTCTGTTATTTATATTAAATAAAGTAAAAATAGTATTTTCTGTCTATTATCTGAATTATCCGTGCAATATAAAAATACCCCAAAATTAAAAGTTCTCCAAATGCCCTGAAATTTAAATATGATTTTTTCTGGAATATTTGAGAATATTTGGCACTGAGAACACAGCAGGGGGGCATCCACCTGGCCACGAGGGTGGAGGGCGCCCCTACCCCCCTGGGCACGCCCCCTGCCTCATGGGCCCACGGTGGCCCTCCTCCACTTATTCCTGCACCCACACACTCCTTCTTCCTCCCACAAACACCATTATCAAGCTCAAACCCGAGTCCAAGCTCATTTTGCTGTCATTTTCGATCTCCTTGCTCAAAGCACCTCTCACAAAACTGCTTGGGGGGGATTGTTTCTTGGTATGTGACTCCTCCATTGGTCCAATTAGTTTTTGTTCTAGTGCTTTATTCATTGCAAATTTTTGCTGCCTAGGTGACCCTGTTCTTGAGCTTGCATGTCAAATTTATATGGTACCAAGTAGTTTTGGTGCATGATATTGCCTCTAGGCACTTGTAGGAGTAGTTGCTATCAATTTTGTTGAGTTTGGCTCACTTTTATTTTGAAGTTACTAAAAATTTCAGAATTTTTCAGAAAATAATGAAGAGATTTTTGAGGGGCTCATCGAGCTAAAGCTCGAAGGAAAAGCAAAATGAAGAAGCAAAGAAGCCCAAATATAATCTGCCTCGCATCGCGGAGGTTCGGCCATGTGAATGGCCTTGTGATCATTTCTTGAGAGCAGCCGGGATTTATGATGATTTTTATGAATTGGCTAAGAATGCAGGCCTCACCAACTTCCTCCATGACCAACGCGAACAGTATCTCTTACTCACCAATACTTTTGTGCAAAACTTCTACTATTATCCTAGGGAATCACCTCCTTCGGTAGAGTTTCATTTATATGATGTGGTTAAGAAGATGTCACTAGATGAATTTTGCAGGGTTTACAAAATACCTTTCGAGGGTAGCCTAGAGGAACCACATCGTAAAGATGTGGACGGGTTTATTGACACTATCACTGTAGGGGAAACTAGGAAAGTTTCCGATGCAAGAATCACTAGCATACATTTTCCTGTTTTACGCTACTTTGCGATATTTGCTAGTCGTTGTTTAATTGGTCGCGGAAACTGTGGAAACCTTAGTGTTCCTGATATTATTATTTTGTTTCATGGCTTATTCCGTGACGACTTTGTTAGTATGGGTGGTATTATTGCTAAATGATTAAGTCTCAACCGTACAAAGGGCCCCATCTTTGGTGGTATCTATGCTTCACGCCTTGCTGCATATTATAACATACCCATTAGCCACTATGAAAAAGAAGAAAAAATGCTGCCTACTGTTTATTTAGATCATAAGTGTATGGTAGCGCATGATTTTATTATAAAGAATAGGGAAGGGGAGCTTAAATACAAATTGTTCTTTGATAAACGTCATCCGGAGACTATCACCTTGCCTGCTCCTTCCTTGTTTGATTTATCTACAGGCCAATACCTCGTCTCACCGGAGGATATTCACACCTACCGAAACCCTACATCAGCCACAGAGCTAGAGTCGGAACCACAAGTTGATCCTCCACGACAGTCTAATTACCAGTGGGATCCGGAGATGATTGTCAACCAGTGGCAATCAGAGTCTTCTTCTTCGCAGTACGACCCCAACTATTACTATGGATATCCGCCAAGCCAACCGTGGCCATAGACCAACTTAGGCCAAAAGGCTAAGCTTGGGGGAGTATGTATTTCTCACCGACATTACATTCATGTTCACACACTCATTGCTAGATGCTGGTGCTCATACTTTTTCATTGTATCATCCATACTAGTTTATTTTCTCTTTTTATGCTTTCTGCTTGTGTGCTTAATAAACCTTAAGAAAAACCAAAAAAATTAGTTGTAGCTTTTAGCTAGTTTTAATTTCCATGCTTGTAGTAGTAATTAAAAAGAAAACCCAAAAAGATTTCCTGTTCTTCTTTTGCTTGTTGGGAGCTTTCCCGTGTAAATAGTTTTATTTCTTTTCTTTTCTTTGGGGGTCCATAGGAGAAGACCATAATTAAATTGTTGAAGTGGCTCTTATATGCATTATTGTTGATCTAACAAAGAGCCCATATTACCTTGTCTTCTCTCTTGAATTGAATGCTTGCAGATTCCAGCTTAGTCCAATGCGCGTGCACTATTATTATTATTATTATCCACACTATTTGGTCGTGCAAGTGAAAGGCAATAATGATGATTATATGATTAACTTATTGAGATGAGAAAAGCTGGTATGAACTCGACCTCTCTTGTTTTCGTAAATATTATTAGTTCATCGTTCCTGATTCAGCCTATTATGAATAAACATGTTTGCAATGACAATTAGAGATTATAGTTGCTTATGCCATGCTTAATTAGCTAGGAGCTTATCATGGTTTACCTTGCGTGCCAACATGCTATTAAAATGGTTGTGATGTGGTATGATAGGGTGGTATCCTCTTTTGAATAATTCGAGTGGCTTGACTTGGCACATGTTCACGCATGTAGTTGAAACAAAATCAACATAGCCTCTATGATATTTAAGTTCATGGTGCATTATATCCTACTCATGCTTGCTTTTGGTGTTGATTAATTTTAATGCATGTTCATGACTGTTGTCACTCTGTAGCTGGTCGCTTCCCAGTCTCTTTCTAGCCTTCACCTGTACTAAGCGGGAATACTGCTTGTGCATCCAACTCCATAAACCCCAAAGTTGTTCCATATGAGTCCACCATACCTACCTATATACGGTATCTACCTGCCGTTCCAAGTAAATTTGTATGTGCCAAACTCTAAACCTTCAAATAAACATTCTGTTTTGTATGCTCGAATAGCTCATGTATCAACTAGGGCTGTCCGTATCTTCCATGTTAGCCGGGTTATTCTCAAGAGGAGTGGACTCCGCTCCTCACTCACGAGAAAATGGCTGGTCACCGGGATGCCCAGTCCCATGCTTTATGCAAATCAAATAAAAATAATTGCAAACAAAACTCCCCCTGGGACTCTTGTTAGTTGGAGGCACTCGTTGTTTCGAGCAAGCCATGGATTGATGCTTGTTGGTGGAGGGGGAGTATAAACTTTACCATTCTGTTTGGGAACCGCCTATAATGTGTGTAGCATGGAAGATATCACCATCTCTTGGTTGTTATGTTGACAATGAAAGTATACCTCTCAAAATATTATTCACCTCTATTTCAAAACCGAGCTCTGGCACCTCTACAAATCCCTGCTTCCCTCTGCGAAGGGCCTATCTATTTAATTTTATGTTGAGTCATCATCCTCTTATTAAAAAGCACCAGTTGGAGAGCACCACTGTCATTTGCATTCATTACTGTTAGTTTACATTGAGTATGACTTGACTGGATCTCTTTTACCATGAATTACAATGTCTAGTCATTCCTTGATCTTTAAAGGTGCTCTGCATTTATGTTTTGCGGTCTCAGAAAGGGATAGCGAGATACCATCTTGTTATATCATATTTATGATTGTTTTGAGAAAGTGTTGTCATCCGAGATTTATTATTATTGCTTGCTAGTTGATTATGCCATTGATATGAGTAAACATGAGACCTATGCATTATTGTGAATATGGTTAGTTCATAATCTTTGCTGAAAACTTGAATGTTGGCTTTACATATTTACAACAACAAGAGCAAACAGAGTTTGTAAAAGTTTTTCTTTATCACTTTCAGTTTGTCAACTGAATTGCTTGAGGACAAGCAAAGGTTTAATCTTGGGGGAGTTGATACGTCTCCGTCGTATCTAGTTTTCCAAACACTTTTGCTCTTGTTTTGGACTCTAACTTGCATGATTTGAATGGAACTAACCCGGACTAATGCTGTTTTCAGCAGAATTGCCATGGTGTTATTTATGTGTAGAAAGAAAAGTTCTTAGAATGACCTGAAACTCCACGGAGCGTCTTTTTGGAAATAATAAAAAATACTGGCAAAAGATCAAGGACAGGGGGGCCACACCCTAGCCACGAGGGTGGGGGCGCGCCTGCCCCCCCTAAGCGCGCCCCCTACCTCGTGGGCCCCCTGGAGCTCCTCCGACCTCAACTCCAACTCTATATATTCACTTTCGGGGAGAAAAAAATCAAGGAGAAGGATTCATCACGTTTTACGATACGAAGCCGCCGCCAAGCCCTAAAACCTCTTGGGAGGGCTGATCTGGAGTCCATTCCGGGCTCCGGAGAGGGGAATTCGTCGCCATCATCATCATCAACCATCCTCCATCACCAATTTCATGATGCTCACCGTCGTGCGTGAGTAATTCGATCGTAGGCTTGCTGGACGGTGATGGGTTGGATGAGATTTATCATGCAAGCGAGTTAGTTTTGTTAGGGTTTGATCCCTAGTATCCACTATGTTCTGACATTGATGTTGCTATGACTTTGCTATGCTTAATGCTTGTCACTAGGGCCCGAGTGCCATGATTTCAGATATGAACCTATTATGTTTTCATCAATATATGAGAGTTCTTCATCATATCTTGCAAGTCTATAGTCACCTACTATGTGTTATGATCCGGCAACCCCTAAGTGACAATAATCGGGACCACTCCTGGTGATGACCATAGTTTGAGGAGTTCATGTATTCACTATGTGTTAATGCTTTGGTCTGGTACTCTATTAAAAGGAGGCCTTAATATCCCTTAGTTTCTGCTAGGACCCCGCTGCCACGGGAGGGTAGGACAAAAGATGACATGCAAGTTCTTTTCCATAAGCACGTATGACTATATTCGGAATACATGCCTACATTACATTGATGAATTGGAGCTAGCTCTGTGTCACCCTAGGTTATGACTGTTACATGATGAACCGCATCCGGCATAATTCTCTATCACCGATCCATTGCCTACGAGCTTTCCATATATTGTTCTTCGCTTATTTACTTTCTCGTTGCTATTGTTACAATCACTACAAAATACCAAAAACATTACTTTTGTTATCATTACCTTTTGCTACCGTTACCACTACTATCATATTACTTTGCTACTAAATACTTTGCTGCAGATATTAAGTTTTCAGGTGTGGTTGAATTGACAACTCAGCTGCTAATACTTGAGAATATTCTTTGGCTCCCCTTGTGTCGAATCAATAAATTTGGGTTGAATACTCTACCCTCGAAAACTGTTGTGATCCCCTATACTTGTGGGTTATCACCTACTTCCCCCCTGAAAACGGTAGATGAGTCGGCGGCAACCTTAGCAAGGTGGCCGAGCGGAACAGCCTCAAGCGCGGAAAATGAGCAACTAGAAGAACTGGGCGGGATGTCGGGCGCACCTGGCTCGAGGTTCCAGGTTGCCGCCCTGAGCTCAACACGCTCGGGGATGGACGGAACCGAGAAGCCGGACGGGCGGTCTGCGTCGAGACTGGCAATGCGGTGGGAGGTAGTCACCGGTGTCGAGGAGGCCCTGGCCCGCCGGGCGTACGACACCGTCCAAGGCGGGTGGGAGGCGACGGGGGTGGACACCGCGTCAGCCTCGCCCAGGGATATCAGCGTCGGAGAGGCGGGAGGGGAGGCAGCCAGAGCAGCGTCAGGGAGCGACCGGGTGGGGGAGGACACGTCTGGGGCCGGTCCTCGGTCTCTCGCGCCGCCTCGGAAGGAGGATCCGGAGGGGCGGAGGAGAGCAGAGGCGGGCAGCCCCCCTCGGACACCGTCAGGGGGGGCTCCAGGGGAGGGGGAGCGGCCGCCGATGGGAACGACAACGCGAGGAGACGGGCATCCGGGTCCGGCGGTGCAGTGTCAGTGGCGGGGATGGAGCAGGGGGAGCGCGGCGAGGAGGCTCACACTAGAGATGTCACTCCCCTCGTCCGAGGAGGCAGGGGACGCGACAGGCAGCAGGGTGGGCAACATCCCGGCCGAGAGAGCCAACGCACGGGACCGCCCCGCTCCCGCGCCCCCACGGCTCGAAGGAGGGTTGGAAGGCTCACGGGAGGGGGAGCGGCTGTCATCATGGCCCCCATGGCGCGAGGGGTGAGGGCAACGGTAGTGAGAGTTGTCGCCCTTGCTCGAACCAACCCCACCGAAATGGCCATCATCAGAGTAGAGGGGGCGGCCGACGTGGTTGGGGGGCTCGGGGTAGATCTTGAGGTCGAAACCCTGGTCGTTGAAGAAAACCCGGATGGTGGCGCAAAGCTTGGAGGAGTCCAGGCATTTGACCTTGACCCGGACCTCCTCCTCCTTACAAAGAGAGAGCTCATCCACCACCACCACCTTGTCGAGGATCTTGGACATAATGTGAATCACCCGCTCGGACCATGCAATGTCGGGAAGCCCTGTGACGAGGATCCAAGCCATATCCAGGACAACGACTGCCTTGGAGTCGACCTTTGGCTCAGAGATGTTGACCACCAGCTTGTTTAGGGCTAAGGTGATGTCACCGCTGCGGGTGCAGTAGCCCATGCTGATGGCGTCTGGAGAGATCACGGTGAAGGAGTTGTCAGAAGTCGGAGTCGCCTGCCAGTCCCACACGCACCAGCACGGGTGGTTGAGCTCGGCCTCAATCATCTCCGGGGATGCAACACCCACCCCCACGACGGTGACGATCGCTTGAAGCGACGGGGATGGGGGTGGGATGTCCTCCACCTCGATGTGGAAGAAGCCGAAGCCCTAGATATCGTGTCCGTACATCATGAGCTCCTCCATCACCGGCCGGTCCAGGCAGAGAACCGCGGGGTGGCCTGTATCCTTGCAGAGGTAGCACATCGGAGGGTTGGTGCACTCAACTTGGTAGTGCCCTGCGATCCCGCAGTTGAAGCAAGGAGGCGAGTCACGGGAAGCGCCGGAGACGGGCAGGGCCGACGCCGTGGGTGAAGGGGCCGGCGCAGCGGGGGGGGGGGGGGGGGGGGGGGCGGGGGGGGGGGGGGGGGGGGGGGGGGGGGGGGGGGGGGGGGGGGGGGGGGGGGGGGGGGGGTGTGCTCGGAGTGGCGGCGAGGGTTTCCCAGATCTGATCTGGACGGTGGTGGATCCTCCGATCGTCTCTTCGCGGGCGGCACGGGGTGCGGCGGCTAGGGCCTGCAGGCGGCGCGCGGGGGCTGTTGCGCTCGTCATCGGCGGCATGGTGGCAGCGGTGGTGGTGCGTGCCGGCCGGATTTCACCTTTTTCCGGCCTTAAAAGTAATGCAGTATATGTTCTGGCATAAAACATAGCATAACAAAATTAGCAAGTTTGCATTTTGAGAAGGTGCATCAATAGTATGTAATCACTCATTATTGACCATATACCAGAACTCAAACATAATTGGCCATATCCCTCAACTAAAACAACACAGGAAAGGTTTATTGTTCATTTGTAATCAGCAAAAGAGGCATCGGCTCTGAACTGCTATCAGGTAAAATCAAGAGCGGGGATATCACGGCTGCATGTTCCCTGGCTGCGAACATGGTAGATGAAGTCGGGGGCTCCCAAATCCATGGGGAGGAGGAAGCCCTCCATACTAGATGACTACAACGAATTGATAAGCAGCAAGAGGCCTCCGTGCTTGGTGCATGGAACTCGATCACACATGCAGAACTGAACTTCAGGAGGCGGCGGTAAAAAAAGCAGAACCCAGAGCACCTCTGCACCCTTGGGATTGACCTGCGGCGAGAGGAAAACACCTTTTGAAAGCTTGCATTAGTTGAACGCAACAGAGGGAATCTTCTAAGATGATCTCAGTACTGAAAAACAGATCGTTTGTTCCTTTGGTTGTGTTTGGCGAGAAAAAATTGGCATCAGTTATACATGAATAGTGCGGCGATCTCGGTTAACTGCTCTAAACCACAACTGTTATGTACTCCTAACTAACTAACCTATAAGTGAATCATTGACATGCACTATGTGGGCGTAGCCTAACTGAACCCAAAATGGTCTTGTTGCATAGCTCACATATGATATTCTGGAACAACTAAGAAAACTTCACATGCTCTTCTGAAGCAACTAAGAACAGTTCACATGCTATTCTGAAACAACTAATAATACTTCACATTTCCCTCTGTTCTTGAAGAAACAATCAATATATTAAGACTGGATTAATAGAACAAAAGTAGGCCTGATTTCTCAAAGAACTCTGTTCTGGAGAACACCTTAGAATGATTGTACATTTTATTTACCCACAAATATTGTAATGGTCTTCTTGAACTGTCCTAACCCCCCCCACCCCCCCCCCCCCCCACACCCACCCCCCCCCCCCCCCCCCCCCCCCCCCCCCAAAAAAAAAACACACACACAATAAATGTAATAATAACTAAAACTTTTAGAAAAGAGAAATTACTGACATACTAATATATACGGCTGTAAAGCCGAAAACCGAGAGTGATTGTGCCAATGTCTTAAATCACAACTCCGCAGTGATATCTCTTCATCTGAGTGAACCACCAGTACTATATAGGAATTTTTTCCAAAATTTTACCGATTTCAACTTTCTAATGTAAAATAACAGAGGAGGTGAGCAATGTCATAACCACTTTATTAAAAACATGTCTTTCGATATTCACTATCACGGGCTGCACTATTTGTTGGAACTTCTTTAACGGTGAAAGATTTTGTTTAAAAACACAGTATACAAACATTTCTTATTCACCACTATTATCATGCATAGTAAAAAGAATATAGTGGGTACAGTTGCTGCGAAAATTTGAACAGCCCCATAATTGCCTTATTGTTAAGAAGGCCTGAACCAGCATCTGTACGCAAATATGTCGGCTTTTGTGGCTCATATTTTATCATCCTGCAAATACAAGCATCAAGTGAGTACCAAATCAATCAAGTACATATGTATTTCACGACAGTGAGTGGATTATAAAATGGTTACAAAAGGAGATTAGTCTGTTGAAACTGAATATGTAAACCTGCCACTGCAGCGTTTCAGGTTATTGTCGTTTCAACAGTTATCTGTAGTTTTTCAGTTGGTCTGTCAGTTTGTGTTTTCTTCAATTAGCTGAATATAAGTGGTCAGTCGGCAAGCCTGTTTGGTTAGGGATCTATTTTATGGTGTACCCGAAACACACAAGGACCACGAGAAAAGAAAAAGTAAACATGCTGTTATAAGGCCTAACCAACCCCATACACTCCATCGACTCACTCCCTACAGCAAACCTAACCAGCTGATCAAGAGGAGCCAGCAACGGCTTATACACTGGCAAGTGTATAACAGTGGTTATAGAACATCCGTTTCTGTGTAAATGCACTAAAATGAGTAACACACACATTATACCCCAAAATAAAACCCAGCGATAAGAACATGTATATTCCGGGCCACCAAGATACATCCTCCCACGAAAAGAAGCAGCACCGCAAAATAAAACAATGGAAACCAATGAAACAAACAGAGAACAATGCAACACCAAGAAGGAGAAACAATCTTCTCATGTGCTGCAACGAAGAACCAATCCAAGTCAGCAAACGACAACATTGTTTCGCTTCTTGCTGCATACATGTTCTCATTTGCTGCAAGGAGTCATATATATAAATGCCTTTGGTTATATGCTGGCAAATTTGGTGGTGTCTAGTATTAAGAATGATATGTATTTAACCTAAAAAAAGAAACCGTGTGCCAAGTTGACCAGGAGTATTATAATTCTGCACCAAAAGGCACAAATGGAGCAGATACAGAAATATAGCATCTATTAAAGCTAAATGAGCTCATACAACAAAGCCAAAGTTACTACTTGTCCAATGCACACGCAGATACAGGTTTCTATTAAAGCTAAAATGAGTTCATACAACAGAGCGACGCGTGTTACTGCTAGAACTTAGAGGCATGTCTTGGTATACAGAAGCATAACTTAGGGCTTAAGGGGCACACAAGAGTACATCAGCAAGGGCGGAGATCATTTTTTTGTGCGCCTATATCCTAGTGAACGACAGGACCTCTCCGCCTTGGTCTGATCTGAAAATCTGGTCATCGACAACTCGCCATCCACAGCAGAATTGTCGATCTTGAACACAAGCCTTACGACATCACTAAATTTCTTGAACGGGAGTTCCATCTCACGAAGGTCACGCGATATGCCATGAATCTTGCAAAAGTGCTCATAGTAGGCCCACATGTCTTCATCGGACGTTAGTGCATTCTCATCAACAGCGAGATGGCGACGTCTGGGTGCGTCATCTGGAGCTGCTTGTGACTTGGGCCTGGCTTTCTCCTCCTCTTCATCATCTTCTGACTTGAGGCCTCCTGTCGTTGAGTAAGGATAGAGTTACAATTTGATTCATTGATAATGCAATCATTTGAACTACGCTCTCAGTTTCAACAGAGTTAATTTGATTGATTGAGCCTTGCAAGGCAGAACTCGCTATTATAACAAATTATAAGTTGGTATTACTAAATCAAACAACATGCTTGATTGAGGCCCCCTTTTCCTTCTGATCGGCGGCGGAGTCTCGAGAGGCATCGGCGTCGGGGTTGTAGTTCAGGAGGCGGTGTTTGGAGGTGCTGGCGGCGGCGATCGTTCGGGTACAGATCAGTCGAACCGGAGTGGTTGATCGGGCAACTTGCTTGATCGGTAAAATCCCGCGTCTGAGCGCTGATCCGTGTACCTTGGAGGCGTGGATTGTGGCGATGGAAGGATATGAAGGCAAGTCAGGGTTGTTGGTTTACCAGTGGTAAAATTCCTAAGCTCCACTTCAGATCAAGGCGATGGGGCGTGCAAAGGCAATTGATGAGTCAGATCTGCAAGAGGTGTTGTCTCTGCATGATGATTTTGGAATTCTACAGAAAGATCAAGCTCAGATGCAAGCAGATATGGCAAAATTGCATGATGATGCTCATTCGGTCAGTTCAAAACAGGGAGAGATTTCAGTGCAGATGGGGAATGTCGAGCAAGTGGTGTTGGATCTGGGCAAGCAACTATCCACGATTAATGCAGTGCTACAAACCCTGGTGAAGGCCCCATGACAAAGAGGGACAACCGATCTACCTTCCAGTTCGCAACAAGTACCTAAATCTCCAGCAGGACATCAAGAGCAATTGCAGAACCAAATGTTCAGAACAGAGCAACTCAGGAAGCAACTAGAAGGAGAAAAGGAGAAAACAAGACAGTTAGAAGAACTGCAAATGCAGAACTTATCTCCAATTAGAACAAGCAAACCTACAGCTCCTCCTGGATTTACTCAGCAGGGCAGAACAGAGCAGGCAAGCCCCTTGGGCACACCTTTGACAGCTAGGTACAATGCTTATACACCTGCAATTCAGCAACACTACCAACAAAACAGAGATAGACAGTTGTGGCAGGGTTATGCAAAAACTTATGAACAAGACATGCAGTGTCAGTTCAAGAGATCTCTGACAAAAGGGCCTAAAATGGATTTCCCCATATTTGAGGGTGAAGACCCAGTTGGATGGATTAGGCAATGCAACAAGTACTTCCAGATGTCTAGAGCACCAGAAGAGTATAAGGTTTCATTGGCCCAATTATACATCATGGGAGAAGTAGATGTGTGGTTAAGAAGATCAGGGTTGTTAAGAAAGAAAGTGTCATGGAAAGAATTCTACACAGAAATCATTAAAAGATTTTCTGCACAAGGATCGTATGATTTAACTGAAAAATTCAATTCAGTTAAACAATTAAACAGCACAGTGTCTGAATGCACAAAACTATTTGAAGATTTGATGGTTGATGTGCAAGAGGAAAATCCGGAGCTGGGAGAATCTTGGTTTGTAAGATGCTATGTAAATGGATTGAGAGATGGCATCAAATTCCAGATCAAACCACTGAGACCTCAAACACTAACTGATGCTTATTGGTTGGCTAAAGATGTGGAGCCCTGCCACCCACCAGTGACAACTGTTCCAAAAAGAAATAATGTCTCTTACAACAACTACTATCAGAAATCCCCTTGGAGTTTCCCTCTTAAGTAGAACATCACTCCCTCTACTCAGCAGCAACTTCCTATCAGGCAAACTGAAATTCCTGTTAACAATGCACAGAAAATCAGGAAAGTGGGAGAGTGTTGGAGATGTGGAGACAAGTGGATGCATGGCCACAAGTGCAAACTAGTGCCAACTGTACATGCCATGCAGCAGGAAGTGGAGGAGCAAATAACTTATCATGTGGAAGAGCAACAGATTGAGGAGCAAATGGAGCCAGTGTCTGAAGGAGATCAAGCTATGTTCATCTCTGCATTTGCAATGGGACAACAGCTTGCAGTGCCCAGTCTAACAGTGATAATACATATTAATGGAAAAAGAGCAGTAGCTTTACTAGACTCTGGCAACACTACTTCCTTCCTAAATCAGGATTTTGCAGTGAAGGCTAACTGCAACATGTTACCTGTAAAACCTAGAAACATTTCAGTGGTTGGAGGTGGAACACTAGTACCTGCTGTAGTAGTTCCCAACTGTGAATTCCAGATTGCTAAGCTGACACTATCTCACAACTTCAGAGTAATACCTCTGCCCAGTCATGATGTTATCCTAGGCTACGACTGGTTCACTGATGTTATTCATGTATCCTTTGATATACCTGCACAGCAATTTGGGTTTACCCACGGAGGGAAACAAACTGTATCTACAACAATGTTTTCAACTGCTGCTAACTTGAAAGAAGTGCCACCAAAAAGAGTGGACATGCTCCAGGAAAAGGGACCTGAAGTATTCCTTTGTCAAATCCATAATATACTTATGGAAGCTCCTGAGGATTTCAAAAGTCATCCTCAAATACAAAAGTTACTTTTGGAATATGCAGATCTGTTTGAAGAACCTAAAGCACTACCACCTCAGAGAGATTTAGATCACAAAATTCCTTTAGTAACTGGAGCTACACCACCTCAGGTCAAACCTTATAGAGTACCTCGGCACCAAAAGAAAGAAATGGAGGAACAAATAAAAAAGTTATTGGCTGCACATTTGATAAGGCACAGTCAAAGCCCTTTTGCAGCACCAGTCCTCCTAGTTAAGAAAAAGGATGGATCTATGAGGCTCTGTACTGATTACAAAAAGCTCAGTGCTCTCACCATTAGGAACAAATTTCCTATACCAGTTATAGAAGACTTGTTAGATGAACTGCATGGAGCAAAATACTTCACAAAATTGGACTTAAGATCTGGATACCATCAGATCAGAATGTCATATGAAGATATACCAAAAACTGCCTTCAGAACATTCTTGGGGCATTTTGAATATTTGGTTATGCCATTTGGCCTTTCAAATGCTCCTTGTACATTCCAAGAATTGATGAACACCATCTTTGCACCTTACTTGAGGAAGTTTGTACTGGTTTTCCTTGATGATATATTACTATTCAGCAAATCTCTCAAAGAACACTTGGAACATATTGAACTGGTAATGGAATTGCTAAGGGAATATTAGTTCTATGCAAAGATGTCTAAGTGTGTATTTGCAGTACAGCAAGTGGAGTACTTAGGTCATGTTATATCTGAAAAAGGTGTGGAAACAAACCCATAGAAAATTTCAGCTATTGCGGAGTGGCCAACTCCTGAAAATATCACTAAACTAAGAAGTTTTCTAGGTTTAGCTGGATATTACAGAAGATTTATTAAGGGATATGGTGTGGTCTACAGACCCCTTCATGATTTGTTAAAAAGGGGCAACTTCTCCTGGCAATCTGAGCATAGCCAAGCTTTCCAGCAACTAAAGCAAGCACTGACATCTGCTCCTGTGTTGGCTCTACCAGATTTCACACAACCATTTGTGCTAGAAACTGATGCTTGTGGCAAAGGAATTGGAGCTGTGTTAATGCAACAAGGAAGGCCTATCTCTTACTATAGCTCCTCACTTTGCCCCAGAAATGCTGCTCTGTCCACTTATGCAAAAGAGGCCCTGACCATATTGGAAGCTCTAAAGAGGCAGAGACACTATCTACTGGGAAAAGAGTTAATTATAAAAACATATCAGCAGTCACGAAATTTATAACTAACCAGAAAATCACTGAAGGAGTTCAGCACAAGTTAATGATGAAGTTATTGGAATTTAACTTCACAATACAATATAAGAAAGGAATTCAGAATAGAGTAGCCGATGCCCTGTCAAGATTGCTCCCTACATGCATGGACATCTCTGCTGCTACCCCTATTTGGGAAGAAGAATTAGTAGACAGTTACCAAAAGGACCCTAACAACTTGTAGTTGTTGGAGAAACTACTACTGAAGAAAGACCATAAATTGTCAGATTATTCCCTAACAGCTGGAATTATAAGATATGAAGGAAAAATTCTGGTGGGCAACATTCCTGAGTTGAGAAAGAAACTGCTCCTAGCACTACATAGCTCTCCTGTGGGTGGTCACTCCGGAAGAAGAGCAACATATCAGAGAGTGAAAAGCATTTTTTACTGGCCTGGCTTGAAATCAACAGTGGAAACTTTCATTGCTGCTTGTCCCATTTGCCAAAGAGCCAAGCATGAAAACTGCCTGCAGCCTGGTCTTTTGGAGCCTCTTCCTGTAGCTGACATGGCATGGCAACATATATCCATGGATTTTATTGAAGGCCTGCCTAGTTCTCAGGGAAAAGATGTGATCATGGTAATAGTGGACAGATTTACCAAAGATGCACATTTCATTCCCCTGTCTCATCCTTACTCAGTACTCAGTGTAGCTCAAGCTTTTGTGGATAATATAATTAGATTGCATGGTCCTCCAAAGATGATAATTTCTGACAGGGATACATTTTTTACTAGTCAACTATGGAGGGAATATGGCTGGCTGTCACCATCGTTGCTTTTGCTAAGAATTGCCAAGATGGCCAAGTAAACTCATATACAAATATATATATTCGAGATCTGGGAGAAATCCCCCAATCTCCTTCTTCCAAAATCTCTAGATCGCACCCCTACTACTAGCTAGATCCTGACAGACACGGATGGCGGCTGCAGGGCGACCGCCACCAGCAATACCTCCAACAGCTGAGGGAGAGGCGCGGGTTGCAAAGGCCGCCCGCGCGAGCTTGCACACGATGGAAGGCATAGCCCAGGTCAGAGGGGATAGATCTGGATTTAGGGTTTATGAGTTCTTTACTTCGAAAGGCTTTTGCTCCGCTTTATATATAAAGCAACAATCAACCACAAAGTACAAACAAATGCCACCATAACATACACACACAACTAAGGCATGATACATAGGCGCCGAGCGAAACAACACCACTCCTACCTTTACAAGAGCAATCGGGGTCCTCAACCGTGAACACACCACCGCGAAGAAATGAAGCCGCATACGACGAACCGTGGGCTACAAGGCGGCGCCTTCAGAAAGGTTAAGACCCCAGAGCACCGCCACCGTCCGACCCAAGGATCAGAGTTTCCCCTGGAACAACACGATGGTCAATGAGAGCCGGGACGATGCCTTCAAGAAGGGAACAAGCTTCACCGTCGCCGGTCCATCCGAAGAGAAATCAGGTTTTCACCCCCACCAACACTCACCGCCACCGAATGCCACAACCCGACGACCACGCCACCCACACGGCCATGGCCACCGGGCAGCACCACGCCATGGGCTCTGCCCATGAGCACCGTGGCACCACCACCAGGGTCGCCGCCCCGATATCCAAGACCTTGACACCACCTCACCCGAGACCCGCCGCTACCCCAACCAAAGAAACAAGCGAAAAGGACCCGCCTTTCACACCCATGGGCGGCCCCCAACACCGAGACCCAATAGGCTGGCCAAAACTGGCCTCCATCGACTAGTCCTATTGCCGGGTGCGAGATGATCTCGGTCCTGCTGCCGGGCGCGAGACTAGCGATAGACCATAGCTGGGGGAGGGCCATTCCTCCGAAGGTAGCAGTCAGACGAGGAGGAGATGGATCGAAGGTCAAAACAGGCCACCTATAAATGAGCCGACGCTGGAAAAGCCAGCCACCACCGCAGCCGACCCGCCGAGCTGTCGTGATGCCGACACGGTGGATGGAAACCTCCACTCAGAAGGCCGAGCCATCTCGCCGCTGCCACCCACAGCCGGAGTAGCAGCCATGCCGGGCCGGTGCCCCAACCCGCGCCGCCTGCCGGAAAACAACGTCATATCCGACCGGCACGCTCTGCCACCACCGTCTCCCATGTCGCCAATGTCCCTGCCGAGTAGCACACCGCCGCCGGCCGCCACTGCCGCCCATGGAGCAGCAGCCATGCCTCAACCCTCGTCGTCGGACGGGCTGCTGGCGCGAGATCCGGCTGTATCAGACCGGGCTGTCCTGCATGATCCGCCCGAAGGACAAAGCCCCGCCTCCACCGCACAACCGCCATCGACGAATGCCCATGCCACCAGCGTTATGACCCACAGCCCAGCTATCGTGCCTTGCGCACAACATCACACTCCTGCTAGACCCACAGCACCCTGCGCCGCTGGAATCAGACAGGGAGGAAGAAAGCCCCCGCCTCCACCCAGGCCAACCAGGCTTCGCTCGGCGGCCGGCGCGGGCGGCAGCGAGGAGGGCAAAGAAGGGGGAGGTGATACGTCTCTGTCATATCTACTATTCCAAACTCCTTTGTCATTGTTTTGGACTCTAATTTGCATGATTTGAATGGAACTAACCCGGACTGATGCTGTTTTCAGCAGAATTGCCTTGGTGTTATTTTTGTGCAGAAATAAAAGTTCACGGGATGACCTGGAAATTTACGGAGAATATTTTTGGAATATATAAAAAATGTTGGCGAAAGAATCAACCAGAGGGGACCCACTGCTACTTCTTGAGCTTCTGTTGGATTTCCCTTAAAGAGGAAAGGGTGATGCAGCAAAGTAGAGATAAGTATTTCCCTCAGTTTGAGAACCAAGGTATCAAACCAGTAGGAGACAACGCACAAGTCACTGAACACCTGCACAAAAAATCAAACAACTTGCACCCAACGCGATAAAGGGGTTGTCAATCCCTTCACGGTTACTTGCAAAAGTGAGATCTAATAGAGATAGATAAACGGTAAAGTAAATATTTTTGGTTTATAGAACAAAAAGTAAAGATTGCAAAATAGTAGATCGGAAACTTATATGATGGAAAATAGACCTGGGGGCCATAGGTTTCACTAGAGGCTACTCTCAAGATAGAAAATAATACGGTGGGTGAACAAATTACTGCCGAGCAATTGATAGAAAAGCGCAAAGATATGATGATATCTAAGGCAATGATCATGAATATAGGCATCACGTCCGTGTGAAGTAGACTGAAACGATTCTGCATCTACTACTATTACTCCACACGTCGACCTCTATTCATCATGCATCTAGAGTATTAAGTTCATAAAGAACGGAGTAACGCATTAAGAAAGATGACATGATGTAGAGGAATTAACTCAAACATTATGATGAAAACCCTATCTTTTTAACCTCGATGGCAACAATACAATACGTGCCTTGCTGCCCCTACTATCACTGGGAAAGGACACCGCAAGATTGAACCCAAAGCTAAGCACTTCTCCCATTACAAGAAAAACCAATCTAGTTGGCCTAACCAAACCGATAGTTCGAAGAGAATTACAAAGATATCAAATCATGCATATAAGAATTCAAAGAAGATTCAAATAATATTCATAGATAAGATGGTCATAAATCCACAATTCATCGGATCTCGGCAAACACACCGCAAAAAAGTATTACATCGAATAGATCTCCAAGAACATCAAGGAGAACATGGTATTGAGTGTCAAAGAGAGAGAAGAAGCTATCTAGCTACTAGCTATGGACCCGTAGGTCTGTGGTAAACTACTCATGCTTCATCGGAAGGGCAATAGAGTTGATGTAGAAGCCCTCCATGATCGAATCCCCCTTCGGCAAGGTGCTGGAAAAGGACCCTATGTTGGAAATATGCCCTAGAGGCAATAATAAAATGGTTATTATTATATTTCCTTGTTCATGATAATTGTCTATTGTTCATGCTATAATTGTGTTATCCGAAAATCATAATACATGTGGGAATAAATAGACCACAACATGTCCCTAGTGAGCCTCTAGTTGACTAGCTCGTTGATCAATAAATAGTTACAGTTTCCTGACCATGGACATTGGATGTCGTTAATAACGGGATCACGTCATTAGGAGAATGATGTGATGGACAAGACCCAATTCTAAGCATAGCACAAGATCGTGTAGTTCGTATGCTAAAGCTTTTCTAATGTCAAGTATCTTTTCCTTATACCATGAGATTGTGCAACTCCCGGATGCCGTAGGAATACTTTGGGTGTGCCAAACGTCACAATGTAACTGGGTGGCTATAAAGGCACACTACGGGTATCTCCGAAAGTGTCTATTGAGTTAGCACGAATCGAGACTGGGATCTGTCACTCCGTGTGACGGAGAGGTATCTCTGGGCCCACTCGGTAAGACATCATCATAATGATCTCAATGTGATCAAGGAGTTGATCACGGGATGATGTGTTATGGAACGAGTAAAGTGACTTGCCGGTAACAAGATTGAACGAGGTATTGGGATACCGACGATCGAATCTCGGGCAAGTAACGTACCGATTGACAAAGGGAATTGTATACAGGATTGATTGAATCCTCGACATCATGGTTCATCCGATGAGATCATCATGGAACATGTGGGAGCCAACATGGGTATCCAGATCCCGTTGTTGGTTATTGGCCGGAGAGATGTCTCGGTCATGTCTGCACGATTCCCGAACCCGTAGGGTCTACATACTTAAGGTTCGATGACGCTAGAGTTGTTATGGAAATTAGTATGCGGTTACTGAATGTTGTTCAGAGTCCCGGATGAGATCCCGTACGTCACGAGGAGTTCCGGAATGGTCCGGAGATAAAGATTTATATATGGGAAGTCATTATTCGGTCGCCGGAAGTGTTCGGGGGTTTATCGATATTGTACTGGGACCACCGAAGGGGTTCCGGGGGTCCACCGGGAGGGTCCACCTGCCCCAGAGGGCCCTATGGTTTGAATATGGAGGGGAACCAGCCCCTAAGTGGGCTGGGCGCCAAACCCCCCTAGGGCCCATGCGCCTAGGGTTTAGGGGAAACCCTAAAGGGGGCGCCCCCTTGGCTTGGGGGGCAAGCCACCCTCCTTGGCCGCCGCCCCCCTCTAGATCCATCTGGACGAGGCCGGCCCCCTCTCCCTTGCCCCTATAAATAGAGGGGAGGTGGGAGGGCTTCCGCACTCTTCCCCTGGCGCAACCCTCCCCTCCCCAACACCTCCTCCTCCGTAGTTGAGCTTGGCGAAGCCCTGCCGGAGAACTGCAAGCTCCTCCACCACGCCGTCGTGCTGCCGGAGTTCTTCCTCAACTTCTCCTCTCCCCTTGTTGGATCAAGAAGGAGGAGACGTCCCCGGGCTGTACGTGTGTTGAACGCGGAGGCGCCGTCCGTTCGGCGTTAGATGGGATCTTTCGCGATTTGAATCGCCGCGAGTACGACTCCCTCATCCGCGTTCTAGTAACGCTTCCGTTTCGTGATCTTCAAGGGTATGAAGATAAACTCCCCTCTCTCTCGTTGCTAGTCTCTCCAAAGATATGTCTTCCTGATGCGTAGAAATTTTTTAATTTCTGCAACGATCCCCAACAATGGCATCATGAGCTAAGTCTATGCGTAGTTTCTATGCACGAGTAGAACACAAGTTGTTGTGGGCGTCGATTTTTCCAATTTACTTGCCGTTACTAGTCTTATCTTGATTCGGCAGCATCATGGGATGAAGCGGCCCGGACCGACCTTGAACGTACACTTACGTGAGACTGGTTCCTCCGACTGACATGCACTAGTTCCATAAGGTGGCTAGGGGGTGTCCGTCTCTCCCACTTTAGTCGGATCGGATTCGATGAAAAGGGTCCTTATGAAGGGTAAATAGAAATTGGCATATCACATTGTGGTTTTCGCGTAGGTAAGAAACGTTCTTGCTAGAAACCTATAGCAGCCATGTAAAAACTTGCAACAACAATTAGAGAACGTCTAACTTGTTCTTGCAGCATATGCCGTGTGATGTGATATGGCCAAAAGGATGTGATGAATGATATATGTGATGTATGAGATTGATCATGTTCTTGTAATAGGAATCACGACTTGCATGTCGGTGAGTATGACAACCGGTAGGAGCCATAGGAGTTGTCTTAATTTATTGTATGACCTACGTGTCCATGATAACACCATGTAATTACTTTACTTTATTGCTAAATGTTAGCCATAGTAGTAGAAGTAAAAGTTGGCGAGACAACTTCATGAAGACACGATGATGGAGATCATGATGATGGAGATCATGGTGTCATGCCAGTGACGATGATGATCTTGGCGCCCCGAAGATGGAGATCAAAGGGAGCAAAATGATATTGGCCATATCATGTCACTATTTGATTGCATGTGATGTTTATCATGTTTTACATATTATTTGCTTAGAACGACGGTAGCATAAATAAGATGATCCCTCACTAAAATTTCAAGAAAGTGTTCCCCCTAACTGTGCACCGCTGCGAAGGTTCGTTGTTTCAAAGAACCATGTGATGATCGGGTGCGATAGATTCTAATGTTTGAATACAACGGGTGTAAGCCAGATTTAAACATGCAAAACACTTAGGTTGACTTGACGAGCCTAGCATGTACAGACATGGCCTCGGAACACGAGAGACCGAAAGGTCGAACATGAGTCGTATAGTAGATACGATCAACATGGAGATGTTCACCGTTGATGACTAGTCCGTCTCACGTGATGATCAGACACGGCTTAGTCGATTCGGATCATGTATCACTTAGATGACTAGAGGGATGTCTATCTGAGTGGGAGTTCATTAAATAATTTGATTAGATGAACTTAATTATCATGAACTTAGTCTAAATATCTTTACAATATGTCTGGTAGATCAAATGGCCCACGCTAATGTTGCCCTCAACTTCAATGCGTTCCTAGAGAAAACCAAGCTGAAAGACGATGGTAGCAACTATACGGACTGGGTCCGTAACTTGAGGATCATCCTCATAGCTGCCAAGAAAGCATATGTACTTGAAGCACCGCTAGGTGAAGCGCCCATTTTCTCAGCAACTCAAGATGTTATGAACGCCTGGCAGTCGTATACTGATGATTACTCCCCGGTTCAATGCGGCATGCTTTACAGCTTAGAACCGGGGCTCCAAAAGCGTTTTGAGCAACACAAAGCATATGATATGTTCCAAGAGCTGAAAATGGTTTTCCAAGCTCATGCCCGGGACGAGAGATATGAAGTCTTCGACAAGTTCTACAGTTGTAAGATGGAGGAGAATAGTTCTGTCAGCGAGCACACACTCAAAATGTCTGGGTTGCACAACCGCTTGTCTCAGTTGGGAGTTAATTGAAGGAAATATGCCATAGAGGCAATAATAATGTTATTATTTTATTTCCTTATATCATGATAAATGTTTATTATTCATGCTAGAATTTTATTATCCGGAAACATAATACTTGTGTGAATACATAGACAAACCAAACGTCACTAGTATGCCTCTACTTGACTAGCTTGTTAATCGAAGATGGTTATGTTTCCTAACCATAGACATGTGTTGTCATTTGATTAATGGGATCACATCATTAGGAGAATGATCTGATTGACATGACCCATTCCATTAGCTTAGCACCCGATCGTTTAGTATGTTGCTATTGCTTTCTTCATGACTTATACATGTTCCTATGTCTATGAGATTATGCAACTCCCGTTTACCGGAGGAACACTTTGTGTGCTACCAAACGTCACAACGTAACTGGGTGATTATAAAGGAGCTCTACAGGTGTCTCCAAAGGTGAATGTTGGGTTGGCGTATTTCGAGATTAGGATTTGTCACTCCGATTGTCGGAGAGGTATCTCTGGGCCCTCTCGGTAATGCACATCACATAAGCCTTGCAAGCATTACAACTAATGAGTTAGTTGCAAGATGATGTATTACGAAACGAGTAAAGAGACTTGCCGGTAACGAGATTGAACTAGGTATTGAGATACCGACGATCGAATCTCGGGCAAGTAACATACCGATGACAAAGGGAACAACGTATGTTGTTATGCGGTCTAACCGATAAAGATCTTCGTAGAATATGTAGGAGCCAATATGAGCATTCAGGTTCCGCTATTGGTTATTGACCGGAGATGTGTCTCGGTCATGTCTACATTGTTCTCGAACCCGTAGGGTCCGCACGCTTAAGGTTTCGATGACAGTTATATTATGAGTTTTGATGTACCGAAGTTAGTTCGGAGTCCCGGATGTGATCACGGACATCACGAGGAGTCTCGAAATGGTCGAGACATAAAGATTGATATATTGGACGGCTATATTCGGACACCGGAAGTGTTCCGGGTGATTTCGGAGAAAACCGGAGAGCCGGAGGGTTACCGGAACCCCCCCCCCCCGGGAGAAGTAATGGGCCATATGGGCCTTAGTGGAGAGAGAGAGGGGCAGCCAAAGGTGGGCCGCACGCCTCCTCCCCCCTGGTCCAAATTGGACTAGGAGAGGGGGGGCGGCGCCCCCCTTTCCATCTCCCTCCCCACTTCTTTCCCCCTCCTAGTAGGAGTCCTACTCCTACTAGGAGGAGGACTCCTCCTTGGCGCGCCATAGGGGCCGGCCGACCTCCTCCCCTTGATCCTTTATATACGGGGGCAGGGGGCACACCTAGACACACAAGTTGATCCACGTGATCATATTCTTAGCCGTGTGCGGTGCCCCTTCCACCATAATCCTCGATAATATTGTAGCGGTGCTTAGGCGAAGCCCTGCGACGGTTGTACATGAAGATCGTCACCATGCCGTCGTGCTGACGGAACTCTTCCCCGACACTTTGCTGGATCGGAGTCTGGGGATCGTCATCGAGCTGAACGTGTGCTAGAACTCGGAGGTGCCGTAGTTTCGGTGCTTGATCGGTCGGGCCGTGAAGACGTACGACTACATCAACAGCGTTGTGCTAACGCTTCCGCTGTCGGTCTACAAGGGTACGTAGATCACACTCTTCCCTCGTTGCTATGCATCACCATGATCTTGCATGTGCGTAGGAATTTTTTTGAAATTACTACGTTCCCCAACAGTGGCATCAGAGCCTAGGTTTTATGTGTTGATGTTATATGCACGAGTAGAACAAAAGTGAGTTGTGGGCGATATAAGTCATACTGCTTACTAGCATGTCATACTTTGGTTCGGCGGTATTGTTGGACGAAGCGGCCCGGACCGACATTACGCGTACGCTTACGCGAGACCAGTTCTCCCGACGTGCTTTGCACAAAGGTGGCTAGCGGGTGACAGTTTCTCCAACTTTAGTTGAACCAAGTGTGGCTACACCCGTTCCTTGCGAAGGTTAAAACAACACCAACTTGACAAACTATCGTTGTGGTTTTGATGCGTAGGTAAGATTGGTTCTTGCTTAAGCCCGTAGCAGCCACGTAAAACTTGCAACAACAAAGTAGAGGACGTCTAACTTGTTTTTGCAGGGCATGTTGTGATGTGATATGGTCAAGACATGATGCTGAATTTTATTGTATGAGATGATCATGTTTTGTAACCAAGTTATCGGCAACTGGCAGGAGCCATATGGTTGTTGCTTTATTGTATGCAATGCAATTGCGATGTAATGCTTTACTTTATCACTAAACGGTAGCGATAGTCGTGGAAGCATAAAATTGGCGAGACGACAATGATGCTACGATGGTGATCAAGGTGTCGCACCGGTGACGATGGTGATCACGACGGTGCTTCGAAGATGGAGATCACAAGCACAAGATGATGATGGCCATATCATATCACTTATATTGATTGCATGTGATGTTTATCTTTTATGCATCTTATCTTGCTTTGATTGACGGTAGCATTTTAAGATGATCTCTCACTAATTATCAAGAAGTGTTCTCCCTGAGTATGCACCGTTGTGAAAGTTCTTCATGCTGAGACACCACGTGATGATCGGGTGTGATAGGCTCTACGTTCAAATACAACGGGTGCAAAACAATTGCACACGCAGAATACTCAGGTTATACTTGACGAGCCAAGCATATACAGATATGGCCTCGGAACACAGAGACCGAATGGTCGAGCATGAATCATATAGTAGATATGATCAACATAGCGATGTTCACCAATGAAACTGCTCCATCTCACGTGATGATCGGACATGGTTTAGTTGATTTGGATCACGTAATCACTTAGGGGATTAGAGGGATGTCTGTCTAAGTGGGAGTTCTTTAGTAATATGATTAATTGAACCTAAATTTATCATGAACTTAGTACCTGATAGTATCTTGCTTGTTTATGTTTGATTGTAGATAGATGGCCCGTGCTGTTGTTCCGTTGAATTTTAGTGCGTTCCTTGAGAAAGCAAAGTTGAAAGATGATGGTAGCAATTACACGGACTGGGTCCGTAACTTGAGGATTATCCTCATTGCTGCACAGAAGAATTACGTCCTGGAAGCACCGCTGGGTGCCAGGCCTGCTGCTGGAGCAACACCAGATGTTATGAACGTCTGGCAGAGCAAAGCTAATGACTACTCGATAGTTCAATGTGCCATGCTTTACGGCTTAGAATCGGGACTTCAACGACGTTTTGAACGTCATGGAGCATATGAGATGTTCCAGGAGTTGGAGTTAATATTTCAAGCAAATGCCCGGATTGAGAGATATGAAGTCTCCAATAAGTTCTATAGCTGCAAGATGGAGGAGAACAGTTCTGTCAGTGAGCATATACTCAAAATTTCTAGGTATAATAATCACTTGATTCAATTGGGAGTTAATCTTCCAGATGATTGCGTCATTGACAGAATTCTCCAATCACTACCACCAAGCTACAAGAGCTTCGTGATGAACTATAATATGCAAGGGATGAATAAGACTATTCCCGAGCTCTTCGCAATGCTGAAAGCTGCGGAGGTAGAAATCAAGAAGGAACATCAAGTGTTGATGGTCAACAAGACCACTAGTTTCAAGAAAAAGGGCAAAGGAAAGAAGAAGGGGAACTTCAAAAAGAACAGCAAGCAAGTTGCTACTCAAGAGAAGAAACCCAAACCTGGACCTAAGCCTGAAACAGAGTGCTTCTACTGCAAGCAGACTGGTCACTGGAAGCGGAACTGCCCCAAGTATTTGGCGGATAAGAAGGATGGCAAGGTGAACAAAGGTATATGTGATATACATGGTATTGATGTGTACCTTACTAATGCTCGAAGTAGCACCTGGGTATTTGATACTGGTTTTGTTGCTAATATTTGCAACTCGAAACAGGGACTACGGATTAAGCGAAGATTGGCTAAGGACGAGGTGACGATGCGCGTGGGAAATGGTTCCAAAGTCGATGTGATCGCAGTCGGCACGCTACCTCTACATCTACCTTCAGGATTAGTATTAGACCTAAATAATTGTTATTTGGTGCCAGCGTTAAGCATGAACATTATATCTGGATCTTGTTTGATGCGAGATGGTTATTCATTTAAATCAGAGAATAATGGTTGTTCTATTTATATGAGTAATATCTTTTATGGTCATGCACCCTTAAAGAGTGGTCTATTCTTATTAAATCTCGATAGTAGTGACACACATATTCATAGTGTTGAAGCCAAAAGATGCAGAGTTGATAATGATAGTGCAACTTATTTGTGGCACTGCCGTTTGGGTCACATCAGTGTAAAGCGCATGAAGAAACTCCATACTGATGGGCTTTTGGAACCACTTGATTATGAATCGCTTGGTACTTGCGAACCGTGCCTTATGGGTAAGATGACAAAAACACCGTTCTCCGGTAATATGGAGAGAGCAATAGATTTGTTGGAAATCATACATACAGATGTATGTGGTCTGATGAATGTTGAGGTTCGTGGCGGATATCGTTATTTTCTCACCTTCACAGATGACTTAAGCAGATATGGGTATATCTACTTAATGAAACATAAGTCTGAAACGTTTGAAAAGTTCAAAGAATTTCAGAGTGAAGTTGAAAATCATCGTAACAAGAAAATAAAATTCCTACGATCTGATCATGGAGGAGAATATTTGAGTTATGAGTTTGGTGTACATTTGAAACAATGTGGAATAGCTTCGCAACTCACGCCACCCGGAACACCACAGCGTAATGGTGTGTCTGAACGTCATAATCGTACTTTACTCGATATGGTGCGATCTATGATGTCTCTTACTGATTTACCGCTATCATTTTGGGGATATGCTCTAGAGACGACCGCATTCACGTTAAATAGGGCACCATCAAAATCCGTTGAGACGACGCCTTATGAACTGTGGTTTGGCAAGAAACCAAAGTTGTCGTTTCTGAAAGTTTGGGGCTGCGATGCTTATGTGAAAAAGCTTCAACCTGATAAGCTCAAACCTAAATCGGAGAAATGTGTCTCCATAGGATATCCAAAGGAAACTATTGGATACACCTTCTATCACAGATCCGAAGGCAAGACTTTTGTTGCTAAATTCGGAAACTTTCTGGAGAAGGAGTTTCTCTCGAAAGAAGTGAGTGGGAGGAAAGTAGAACTTGACGAGGTAACTGTACCTGCTCCCTTATTGGAAAGTAGTACATCACAGAAACCTGTTTCTGTGACACCTACACCAATTAGTGAGGAAGCTAATGATAATGATCATGAAACTTCAGAACAAGATACTACTGAACCTCGTAGATAAACCAAAGTAAGATCCGCGCCAGAGTGGTACGGTAATCCTATTCTGGAAGTCATGCTACTAGATCATGATGAACCTACGAACTATGAAGAAGCGATGGTGAGCCCAGATTCCGCAAAATGGCTTGAAGCCATGAAATCTGAGATGGGATCCATGTATGAGAACAAAGTATGGACTTTGGTTGACTTGCCCAATGATCGGCAAGCAATTGAGAATAAATGGATCTTCAAGAAGAAGACTGACGCTGACGGTAATATTACTGTCTACAAAGCTCGACTTGTCGCAAAAGGTTTTCGGCAAGTTCAAGGGATTGACTACGATGAGACCTTCTCACCCGTAGCGATGCTTAAGTCTGTCCGAATCATGTTAGCAATTGCCGCATTTTATGATTATGAAATTTGGCGAATGGATGTCAAAACTGCATTCCTGAATGGATTTCTGCAAGAAGAGTTGTATATGATGCAGCCGGAAGGTTTTGTCAATCCAAAAGGAGCTAACAAAGTGTGCAAGTTCCAGCTATCCATTTATGGACTGGTGCAAGCCTCTCGGAGTTGGAATAAACGCTTTGATAGTGTGATCAAAGCATTTGGTTTTATACAGACTTTTGGAGAAACCTGTATTTACAAGAAAGTGAGTGGGAGCTCTGTAGCATTTCTGATATTATATGTAGATGACATATTACTAATCGGAAATGATATAGAATTTCTGGATAGCATAAAAGGATACTTGAATAAAAGTTTTTCAATGAAAGATCTCGGTGAAGCTGCCTACATATTGGGCATCAAGATCTATAGAGACAGATCGAGACGCTTAATTGGACTTTCACAAAGCACATACCTTGACAAAGTTTTGAAAAAGTTCAAAATGGATCAAGCAAAGAAAGGATTCTTGCCTGTGTTACAAGGTGTGAAATTGCGTAAGACTCAAAGTCCGACCAATGTAGAAGATAGAGAGAAAATGAAAGATGTTCCCTATGCTTCAGCCATAGGCTCTATCATGTATGCAATGCTGTGTACCAGACCTGATGTGTGTCTTGCTATAAGTCTAGCAGGGAGGTACCAAAGTAATCTAGGAGTGGATCACTCGACAGCGGTCAAGAACATCCTGAAATACCTGAAAAGGACTAAGGATATGTTTCTCATATATGGAGGTGACAAAGAGCTCATCGTAAATGGTTATGTTGATGCAAGCTTTGACACTGATCCGGATGATTCTAAATCGCAAACCGGATACGTGTTTACATTAAATGGTGGAGCTGTTAGTTGGTGCAGTTTTAAACAAAGCGTTGTGGCGGGATCTACATTTGAAGCGGAGTACATAGCTGCTTCGGAAGCAGCAAACGAAGGAGTCTGGATGAAGGAGTTCATATCCGATCTAGGTGTCATACCTAGTGCATCGGGTCCAATGAAAATCTTTTGTGACAATACTGGTGCAATTGCCTTGGCAAAGGAATCCAGATTTCACAAGAGAACCAAGCACATCAAGAGATGCTTCAATTCCATCCGGGATCTAGTCCAGGTGGGAGACATAGAGATTTGCAAGATACATACGGATCTGAATGTAGCAGACCCATTGACTAAACCTCTTCCACGAGCAAAACATGATCAGCACCAAAGCTCCATGGGTGTTAGAATCATTACTGTTTAATCTATTTTATTGACTCTAGTGCAAGTGGGAGACTGAAGGAAATATGCCCTAGAGGCAATAATAATGTTATTATTTTATTTCCTTATATCATCATAAATGTTTATTATTCATGCTAGAATTGTATTATCCGGAAACATAATACTTGTGTGAATACATAGACAAACCAAACGTCACTAGTATGCCTCTACTTGACTAGCTCGTTAATCGAAGATGGTTATGTTTCCTAACCATAGACATGTGTTGTCATTTGATTAATGGGATCACATCATTAGTAGAATGATGTGATTGACATGACTCATTCCATTAGCTTAGCACCCGATCGTTTAGTATGTTGCTATTGCTTTCTTCATGACTTATACATGTTCCTATGACTATGAGATTATGCAACTCCCGTTTACCAGAGGAACACTTTCTGTGCTACCAAATGTCACAACATAACTGGGTGATTATAAAGGAGCTCTACAGGTGTCTCCAAAGGTGAATGTTGGGTTGGCGTATTTCGAGATTAGGATTTGTCACTCCGATTGTCGGAGAGGTATCTTTGGGCCCTCTCGGTAATGCACATCACATAAGCCTTGCAAGCATTACAACTAATGAGTTAGTTGCAAGATGATGTATTACGAAACGAGTAAAGAGACTTGCCGGTAACGAGATTGAACTAGGTATTGAGATACCGATGATCGAATCTCGGGCAAGTAACATACCGATGACAAAGGGAACAACGTATGTTGTTATGCGGTCTAACCGATAAAGATCTTCATAGAATATGTAGGAGCCAATATGAGCATCCAGGTTCCGCTATTGGTTATTGACCGGAGACGTGTCTCGGTCATGTCTACATTGTTCTCGAACCCATAGGGTCCGCACGCTTAAGGTTTCAATGACAGTTATATTATGAGTTTATGAGTTTTGATGTACCGAAGTTATTTCGGAGTCCCGGATGTGATCACGGACATGACGAGGAGTCTCGAAATGGTTGAGACATAAAGATTGATATATTGGACGGCTATATTCGGACACCGGAAGTGTTCCGGGTGATTTCGGAGAAAACCGGAGAGCCGGAGGGTTACCGGAACCCCCGGGAGAAGTAATGGGCCATATGGGCCTTAGTGGAGAGAGAGGGGCAGCCAAAGGTGGGCCGCACGCCTCCTCCCCCTGGTCCAAATTGGACTAGGAGAGGGGGGCGGCGCCCCCCTTTCCATCTCCCTCCCCACTTCTTTCCCCCTCCTAGTAGGAGTCCTACTCCTACTAGGAGGAGGACTCCTCCTTGGCGCGCCATAGGGGCCGGCCGGCCTCCTCCCCTTGGTCCTTTATATACGGGGGCAGGGGGCACCCCTAGACACACAAGTTGATCCACGTGATCATATTCTTAGCCGTGTGCAGTGCCCCTTCCACCATAATCCTCGATAATATTGTAGTGGTGCTTAGGCGAAGCCCTGCGACGGTTGTACATCAAGATCGTCACCACACCGTCGTGCTGACGGAACTCTTCCCCGACACTTTGCTGGATCGGAGTCCGAGGATCGTCATCGAGCTGAACGTGTGCTAGAACTCGGAGGTGCCGTAGTTTCGGTGCTTGATCGGTCGGGCCGTGAAGACGTACGACTACATCAACCGCGTTGTGCTAACGCTTCCGCTGTCGGTCTACAAGGGTACGTAGATCACACTCTTCCCTCGTTGCTATGCATCACCATGATCTTGCGTGTGCGTAGGAATTTTTTTGAAATTACTACGTTCCCCAACATTAATCTCCCGAATGATGCGGTCGTTGACAGAATCCTTCAGTCGCTCCCACCTAGCTACAAGAGCTTTGTGATGAATTTCAATATGCAGGGGATGGAGAAAACCATTCTTGAGGTATATTCAATGCTAAAATCAGCGGAGGTGGAGATCAAAAAGGAACATCAAGTGTTGATGGTCAATAAAACCACTAGTTTCAAGAAAGGCAAGGGTAAGAAGAACTTCAAGAAGGACGGCAAGGGAGTTGCTACGCCCGGTAAGCCAATTACCGGGAAGAAGCCAAAGCATGGACCCAAGCCTGAGACTGAGTGCTTTTATTGCAAGGGAAATGGTCACTGGAAGAGGAACTGCCCCAAGTACTTAGCAGATAAGAAGCCTGGCAATACCAAAGGTATATATGATATACATGTTATTGATGTGTACCTTACCAGCACTCGTAGTAGCTCCTGGGTATTTTATACCGGTGCGGTTGCTCATATTTGTAACTCAAAACAGGAGCTGCGGAATAAGCGGAGACTGGCGAAGGACGAGGTGACGATGCACGTCAGGAATGGTTCCAAGGTCGATGTGATCGCCGTTGGCACGCTCCCTCTACATCTACCTACGGGATTAGTTTTAAACCTCAATAATTGTTATTTAATACCAACTTTGAGCATGAACATTGTATCTGGATCTCATTTGTTGCGAGATGGCTACTCATTTAAATCCGAGAATAGTGGTTGTTCCATTTATATGAGACATATGTTTTATGGTCATGCCCCGTTGGTCAATGGTTTATTCTTGTTTAATCTCGAACATGATGTTACACATATTCATAATGTGAATGCCAAGAAGTGTAAGTTTGATAATGATAGTCCCACATACTTGTGGCACTGCTGCCTTGGTCACATTGGTGTCAAGCACATGAAGAAACTCCATGCAGATGGACTTCTGGAGTCTCTTGATTATGAATCATTTGACACATGCGAACCATGCCTTATGGGAAAAATTACCAAGACTCCGTTCTCCAGAACAATGGAGCGAGCAACCAACTTATTGGAAATCATACATACCGATGTGTGTGGTCCAATGAGCGTTGAGGCTCGCGGTGGCTATCGTTATGTTCTCACCCTCACTGATGACTTAAGTAGATATGGGTATGTCTACTTAATGAAACACAAGTCCGAGACCTTTGAAAAGTTCAAGGAATTTCAGAGTTAGGTAGAGAATCAACATGAAAAGAAAATAAAGTTCTTACGATCAGATCATGGAGGAGAATACTTGAGTCATGAGTTTGGCACACACTTAAGGAAATGTGGAATTGTTTCACAACTCACGCTGCCTGGAACACCTCAGCAGAATGGTGTGTCCGAACGTCGTAATCGCACTCTATTGGATATGGTGCGATCTATGATGTCTCTTACCGATCTACCGCTCTCATTTTGGGGTTATGCTTTAGAGACTGCCGCATTCACTTTAAATAGGGCTCCGTCGAAATCCGTTGAGACGACACCGTATGAATTATGGTTTGGGAAGAAACCTAAGCTGTCGTTTCTGAAAGTTTGGGGATGCGATGCTTATGTCAAGAAACTTCAACCTGAAAAGCTCGAACCCAAGTCGGAAAAATGCGTATTCATTGGATACCCTAAGGAAACTATTGGGTATACCTTCTACCTCAGATCCGAAGGCAAGGTCTTTGTTGCCAAGAATGGATTCTTTCTGGAGAAAGAGTTTCTCTCGAAAGAAGTAAGTGGGAGGAAAGTAGAACTTGATGAGGTACTGCCTCTTGAACCGGAGAGTGGCGCAGCTCAGGAATATGTTTTTGTGGTGCTTGCACCAACTAGAGAGGAAGTTAATGATGATGATCATGAAACTTCGGATCAAGTTGCTACTGAACTTCATAGGTCCACAAGGACACGTTTCGCACCAGAGTGGTACGACAACCCTGTCCTAGAAATAATGTTGTTAGACAACGGTGAACCTTCGAACTATGAAGAAGTGATGGCGGGCCCAGATTCCAACAAATGACTTGAAGCCATGAAATCCAAGATAGGATCCATGTATGAAAACGAAGTATGGACTTTGACTGACTTGCCCGATGATCGGCGAGCCATAGAAAATAAATAGATCTTTAAGAAGAAGACAGATGCGGATGGTAATGTGACCATCTATAAGGCTCAGCTTGTTGCTAAGGCTTACCGACAAGTTCAAGGGGTTGACTATGATGAGACCCTTCTCACCCGTAGCGAAGCTGAAGTCTGTTCGAATCATGTTAGCAATTGCCACATTCTACGATTATGAGATATGGCAGATGGACGTCAAAACGGCATTCCTTAATGGTTTCCTTAAGGAAGAATTGTATATGATGCAACCGGAAGGTTTTGTCCATCCTAAGAATGCTGACAAGGTATGCAAGCTCCAACGCTCAATCTATGGGCTGGTGCAAGCATCTCAGAGTTGGAACATTCGCTTTGATGAGATGATCGAAGCGTTTGGGTTTACACAGACTTATGGAGAAGCCTGTGTTTACAAGAAAGTGAGTGGGAGCTCTGTGGCATTTCTCATATTATATGTGGATGACATACTATTGATGGGAAATGATATAGAATTCTTGGAAAGCATAAAGCCTACTTGAATAAGTGTTTTTCAATGAAGGACCTTGGAGAAGCTGCTTACATATTAGGCATCAAGATCTATAGAGATAGATCGAGCGCCTCATTGGTCTTTCACAAAGCACATACCTTGACAAGATATTGAAGAAGTTCAATATGGATCAGTCCAAGAAGGGGTTCTTGCCTGTATTTCAAGGTGTGAGATTGAGCATGGCTCAATGCCCGACCATGGCAGAAGATAGAGAAAAGATGAGTGTCATCCCCTATGCCTCTTCCATAGGGTCTATTATGTAAGCCATGCTGTGTACCAGACCTGATGTAAACCTTGCCGTAAGTTTGGTAGGAAGGTACCAAAGTAATCCCGGCATGGAACACTAGACAGCGGTCAAGAATATCCTAAAGTACCTAAAAAGGACTAAGGATATGTTTCTCGTTTATGGAGGTGACGGAGAGCTCGTCGTAAAGGGTTACGTCGATGCTAGATTCGACACAGATCTGGATGACTCCAAGTCACAAACCGGATACGTGTATATTTTGAATGGTGGGACAGTCAGCTGGTGCAGTTGCAAGCAAAGCGTCGTGGCGGGATCTACATGTGAAGCGGAGTACATGGCAGCCTCGGAGGCAGCACATGAGGCAATCTGGATGAAGGAGTTCATTGTCGACCTAGGAGTTATTCCCAATGCATCGAGCCCGATGGCTCTCTTCTATGACAACACTGGAGCTATTACCCTGGCCAAGGAGCCCAGGTTTCACAAGAAGACCAGGCATATCAAGCGTCGCTTCAACTCCATTCGTGAAAATTTTCAAAATGGAGACATAGATATTTGTAAAGTGCATACGGACCTAAATGTCGCAGATCCGTTGACTAAACCTCTTCCACGAGCAAAACATGATCAACACCAGAACTCTATGGGTGTTCGATTCATCACAATGTAACTAGATTATTGACTCTAGTGCAAGTGGGAGACTGTTGGAAATATGCCCTAGAGGCAATAATAAAATGGTTATTATTATATTTCCTTGTTCATGATAATTGTCTATTGTTCATGCTATAATTGTGTTATCCGGAAATCGTAATACATGTGTGAATACATAGACCACAACATGTCCCTAGTGAGCCTCTAGTTGACTAGCTCGTTGATCAATAGATGGTTACGGTTTCCTGACCATGGACATTGGATGTCGTTGATAACGGGATCACATCATTAGGAGAATGATGTGATGGACAAGACCCAATCCTAAGCATAGCACAAGATCATGTAGTTTGTCTACTAAAGCTTTTCTAGTGTCAAGTATCATTTCCTTAGACCATGAGATTGTGCAACTCCCGGATGCCGTAGGAATACTTTGGGTGTGCCAAATGTCACAACATAACTGGGTGGCTATAAAGGCACACTATGGATATCTCTGATACGTCCATTTTGCATCATGCTTTTATATCGATATTTATTGCATTATGGGATTTTATTACACATTATGTCACAATACTTATGCCTATTCTCTCTTATTTCACAAGGTTTACATAAAGAGGGAGAATGCCGACAGCTAGGATTCTGGGCCGGAAAAGGAGCAAATATTAGAGACCTATTCTGCACAACTCCAAAAGTCCTGAAACTTCACGGAAGATGTTTTCAGAATATATAAAAAATACTCAGCGGAAGAGATTCACTAGGGGGCCCACACCCTGCCCACGAGGGTGGGGGGCACGCCCTACCCCCCTGGGCGCCCCCCCTACCTCGTGGGCCCCCTGGTGGCCCTCCGGTGGCAATCTTCTGCTATATGAAGTCTTTCAATGGAAAAAATAACAAGCCATCTTCTTGGACGAAACTCCGCCGCCACGAGGCAGAACCTTGGCGGAACCAATCTAGGGCTCTGGCAGAGCTGTTCTGCCGTGGAAACTTCCCTCCCGGAGGGGAAAATCATCGCCATCGTCATCACCAACGCTCCTCTCATCGGGAGAGGGCAATCTTCATCAACATCTTCATCAGCACCATCTCCTCTCAAAACCCTAGTTCATCTCTGGTATCCAATTCTTGTCTCCAAGTCCGGGATTGGTGCTAGTAGGTTGCTAGTAGTGTTAATTACTCCTTGTAGTTGATGCTAGTTGGTTTATTTGGTGGAAGATCATATGTTCAGATCCTATATGAATATTAATACCCCTCTGATTATGAACATGTTTATGCTTTGTGAGAAGTCTTGCTATTAGTAGTCATGTGAATTTGGTATTCGTTCGATATTTTGATGAGATGTATGTTGTATCTCCTCTAGTGGTGTTATGTGAACGTCGACTACATGACACTTCACCATTATTTGGGCCTAGAGGAAGGCATTGGGAAGTAATAAGTAGATGATGGGTTGCTAGAGTGACAGAAGCTTAAACCCTAGTTTATGCGTTGCTTCGTAAGGGGCTGATTTGGATCCATATGTTTCATGCTATGGTTAGGTTTACCTTAATACTTTTGTTGTAGGTGTGGATGCTTGCAATAGAGGTTAATCATAAGTGGGATGCTTGTCCAAGTAAGGACAGTACCCAAGCACCGGTCCACCCACATACCAAATTATCAAAGTACCGAATGCGAATCATATGAGCGTGATGAAAACTAGCTTGACGATATTCCCATGCGTCCTCGGGAGCGCTTTTCTCTATATAAGAGTTTGTCCAGGCTTGTCCTTTGCTACAAAACGGATTGGGCCACCTTGCTGCACTTTATTTACTTTTGTTACTTGTTGCTTGTTACAAATTATCCTATCACAAAACTATCTGTTACCACTTATTTCAGTACTTGCAGAGAATACCTTGCTGGAAACCGCTTATCATTTCCTTCTGCTCCTTGTTGGGTTTGACACTCTTACTTATCGAAAGGACTACGATAGATCCCCTATACTTGTGGGTCATCAAGACTCTTTTCTGGCGCCGTTGCCGGGGAGTGAAGTGCCTTTGGTAGGTGGAATTTGGTAAGGAAAAATTTATATAGTGTGCTGAAATTTACTGTCACTTGTTACTATATATGGAAAGTAATCCTCTAAGGGGCTTGTTCGGGGTATCTTCACCCGACCAGTAGAGCAAAGAGTTGCTCCTCATCATACCGAACCTACTGAAAATGAAAATGTCTGCTTTGAAATTCCTTCGGTTATGATAGAGAAACTGCTAGCTAATCCTTTTAGGAGATGGAACAAAACATCCTGAAGAGCATCTAATATATGTGGATGAAGTTTGTGGATTATTTAAGCTTGCAGGTGTACCCGGAGATGTTAATAAGAATGTCTTCCCTTTATCTTTGAAGGGAGATGCATCGACATGGTATAGGCTATGTGATGATATGGGGTCTTGGAGTTACAAATGATTGAAATTGGAATTTCGTCATAAGTTTTATCCTATGCATCTTGTTCATCCTGATCGCAATTATATATATATAATTTTTGGCCTCGCGAAGGAGAAAGCATCGCTCAAGCTTGGGGGAGGCTTAAATCAATGTTATATTCATGCCCCAATCATGAGCTCTCAAGAGAAATAATTATTCAAAAATTTTATGCTCGGCTTTCTGATAGTAATTGCACCATGCTTGATACTTCTTGTGCTGGCTCTTTTATGATGAAGACTATTGAATTGAAATGGGATTTATTGGAAAGAATTAAACACAACTCTGAAGATTGGGACCTCGACAAAGGTAAGGAGTCATGTATGACACCTAGGTTTGATTGTGTTAAATCTTTTATGGATACCGATGTTTTTCGTAAATTTAGCACTAAATATGGACTTGACTCTGAGATAGTAGCTTCTTTCTGTGAATCTTTTGCTACTTATGTTGATATCCCCAAGGAGAAGTGGTTTAAATATCATCCTCCCATAGAAGTAAAAGTAGCTCCACCTATTAAAGTTGAAGAAAAGATTTTCACTTATAATGATCCTATTGTTCCTACTTCTTATGTTGAGAAACCACCTTTTCCTGTTAGGATAAAGGATCATGCTAAAGCTTCAACTGTGGTTCATCAAAGCAATATTAAGACTTATATACCTCATGAGCAAATTAAAGTTGAACCTGATATTGCTATTGTTAAAGATCTCTTGTCTGATAATATTGATGGGCATGTTATTCATTTCCTTGATGAGACTGCTAGAATTGCTAAACCTTGTGCTAAAGATAAAAACAGATCCGTGGTAGGCATGCCTGTTATTCCTGTTAAAATAGGAGATCATTGTTATCATGGCTTATGTGATATGGGTGCTAGTGCTAGCGCAATACCTTATTCCTTATACAAAGAAATTATGCATGATATTGCACCTGCTGAGATAGAAGATATTGATGTCACAATTAAACTTGCCAATAGAGATACTATTTCACAAATGGGAATTGTTAGAGACGTTCAAGTCTTGTGTGGGAAAACTAAATATCCTGCTGATTTTCTTGTTCTTGGTTCCCCACAAGATAGCTTTTGTCCCATTATATTTGGTAGACCCTTCCTGAACACTGTTAATGCTACCATAGATTGCAAAAGGGATGTTGTTACTATTGGTTTAGATGATATGACTCATGAATTTAATTTCTCTAAATTTAGTAGACAACACCGTGAAGAAGAATTACCTAGCAAGGATGGAATTATTGGTCTTGCTTCTATTGCCGTACCTCCTAGTGATCCTTTAGAACAATATTTGCTAGACCATGAAAATGACATGTTTATGAATGAAAGAAGGGAAATAGATGAAGTATTATTTAAATAGTAACCTATTCTGAAAAACAATTTGCGTGTTGAAATCCTAGGGGATCCTCCTCCACCCAAGGGTGATCCCGTGTTTGAGCTTAAACCGTTACCTTATACTCTTAAATATGCTTATCTTGATGAGAAAAAGATATATCCTATTATTATTAGTGCTAACCTTTCAGAGCATTAGGAAGAGAGATTATTGAGAACTCTGAAGAAGCACCGTGCTGCTATGGGGTATACTCTTGATGATCTTAAGGGCATTATTCCCACTCTATGTCAACATAAAATTAATTTGGAAGAAGATGCTAAACCAGTTCATGATCATCAATGATGGCTGAATCCTAAAATGAAAGAAGTGGTAAGAAAGGAAATACTAAAGCTCCTTGAGGCAGGTATAATTTATCCCGTTGCTGATAGTTAGTGGGTAAGTCCTGTCCATTGTGTCCCTAAGAAGGGAGGTATTACTGTTGTTCCTAATGATAAAGTTGAATTGATTCCTCAAAGAATTATTACAGGTTATAGGATGGTAATTGATTTCCGCAAATTAAATAAGGCCACTAAAAATGATCTTTACCCCTTACCTTTTATCGATCAAATGCTAGAAAGATTATCCAAACATACACATTTTTGCTTTCTAGATGGTTATTCTGGTTTCTCTCAAATACCTGTGTCAGCCAAAGATCAATCAAACACTACTTTTACTTGCCCTTTTGGTACTTTTGCTTATAGACGTATGCCTTTTGGTTTATGTAATGCACCTGCTACCTTTCAAAGATGTGTGATGGCTATATTCTCTGACTTTTGTGAAAAGATTTGTGAGGTTTTCATGGATGATTTCTCCGTCTATGGATCTTCTTTTGATGATTGCTTGAGCAACCTTGATCGAGTTTTGCAGAGATGTGAAGAAACTAATCTTGGCTTGAATTGGGAAAAGTGCCACTTTATGGTTAATGAAGGTATTGTCTTGGGGCAAAAAGTTTCTGAAAGAGGTATTGAGGTTGATAAAGCCAAGGTTGATACTATTGAGAAGATGCCATGTCCCAAGGACATCAAAGGTATAAGAAGTTTCCTTGGTCATGCCGGATTTTATAGGAGGTTCATTAAGTACTTCTCAAAAATTTCCCGGCCTCTGACTAATTTATTACAAAAAGATATACCATTTGTCTTTGATGATGATTGTGTAGAAGCGTTTGAAATACTTAAGAAAGCATTAATCTCTACACCTATTGTTCAGCCACCTGATTGGAATTTACCCTTTGAAATTATGTGTGATGCTAGTGATTATGCTGTAGGTGTTGTTCTAGGCCAAAGAGTTGATAAGAAATTAAATGTTATTCAATATGCTAGTAAAACCCTAGACAATGCTCAAAGAAATTATGCTACTACCAAAAAAGAATTCTTAGCAGTTGTATTTGCTTGTGATAAGTTCAGACCTTATATTGTTGATTCTAAAGTAACTATTCACACTGATCATGCTGCTATTAAATATCTTCTGGAAAAGAAAGATGCTAAACCTAGACTTATTAGATGGGTTCTCTTGCTACAAGAATTTGACTTACATATCGTTGATAGAAAGGGAGCTGAGAACCCCGTTGCAGACAACTTGTCTAGGTTAGAAAATGTGCTTGATGACCCACTACCTATTGATGATAGCTTTCCTGATGAGCAATTAAATGTCATAAATGCTTCTCATACTGCTCCATGGTATGCTGATTATGCTAATTACATTGTTGCTAAGTTTATACCACCTAGCTTCATGTACCAGCAAAAGAAAAAGTTCTTCTACGATTTGAGGCATTACTTTTGGGATGACCCACATCTTTATAAAGAAGGGGTAGATGGTGTTATTAGACGTTGTGTACCTGAGCATGAACAGGAACAAATCCTACGCAAGTGTCACTCCGAAGCTTATGGAGGACACCATGCTGGAGATAGAACTGCACATAAGGTATTGCAATCTGGTTTTTATTGGCCTACTCTCTTCAAGGATGCCCGTAAGTTTGTCTTATCTTGTGATGAATGTCAAAGAATTGATAATATTAATAGACGTCAAGAAATGCCTATGAACTATTCACTCGTTATTGAACCATTTGATGTTTGGGGCTTTGACTATAGGGGACCCTTTCCTTCCTCTAATGGATATACACATATTTTAGTTGTTGTTGATTACGTTACTAAGTGGGTAGAAGCTATTCCAACTAGTAGTGCTGATCATAACACTTCTATTAAAATGCTTAAAGAAGTTATTTTTCCAAGATTTGGAGTCCCTAGATATTTAATGACTAATGGTGGTTCACATTTTATTCATGGTGCTTTCCGTAAAATGCTTGCTAAATATGATGTTAATCATAGAATTGCATCTCCTTATCATCCTCAGTCTAGTGCTAAAGTAGAATTGAGTAATAGAGAGCTCAAATTAATTTTGCAAAAGACTGTTAATAGATCTAGAAAGAATTGGTCCAAGAAACTTGATGATGCATTATGGGCTTATAGAACTGCATATAAAAATCCTATGGGTATGTCTCCGTATAAAATGGTTTATGGAAAAGCATGTCACTTACCTCTCGAACTAGAATACAAGGCATATTGGGATATTAAAGAGCTCAATTATGATTTTAAACTTGCCGGTGAGAAGAGGTTATTTGATATTAGCTCACTTGATGAATGGAGAACCCAAGCCTATGAAAATGCCAAGTTGTTTAAAGAAAAAGTTAAAAAATGGCATGATAAAAGGATACAAAAGCGTGAGTTTAATGTAGGTGACTATGTATTGCTATACAACTCTCGTTTAAGATTTTTTGCAGGAAAACTTCTCCCTAAATGGGAAGGCCCTTACGTTATCGAGGAGGTCTATCGTTCCGGTGCCATAAAAATCAACAACTTCGAAGGCACAAATCCGAAGGTGGTGAATGGTCAAAGAATCAAACATTATATCTCAGGTAATCCCATAAATGTTGAAACCAATGTTATTGAAACCGTAACCTCGGAGGAATACATAAGGGACACTTTCTGGAACATTTCAGACTCCGAAAAGGAATAGGTATGTGGTACGGTAAGTAAACCGACTCCAAAACAGTTTTTAAGGCAATATTTCTCCGTTTTGGAATATTTAGAAAAATAGAAAAATAAGAAGGAGTCCGGGAAGGACACGAGGGCTCCACGAGGGTGGAGGGCGCACCCTACCCCCTGGGCGTTCCCCCCTACCTCGTGGGCACCTCGTGCGCTTTCCGGACTCCGTTTTCTTATATGTTACGTATTTTGGTCGGTAAAAATTCATTATATAATCTCCCAGGGTTTTTGACTCCCGTATCACGCAAAAATCTCTTGTTCTTGTTTCGAGCTGTTTTCTGCCAGGGTTGTCGAAGATAAACATCATGTCATATCCCTCCTCCTCCAACAATGAGGTCAACGATGCTTGGCTAATGAAGATAGAACTGAAGAGAGAAGAACCCATGGAGATCAACAATGATGAAGGGATCAAGAAGGCCATGGAGGACCAAGCTCCGGCAATAGAAGACATCCTTCAACTTGATCACAATCTTCTTACCCCAACTGAGATCGAAGCTTTCAAGATGATCGAGTTAGCTCGTATACAAAATAAGTATCTCACACATGAAAATATTTTGTTGAAGGAGCATATCATCGCACTCAAAGGCATTATCCACAAATTAGAAGACCTCCTACGCTCGATGTGCGACTATCCATCATCAACAACTCCACCTTCTTCACAAACAAAGGAGACATAATCACATGGGTATGGGCACTCCCCTTGGCAACTGCCAAGCTTGGGGGAGTGCCCCGGTATCGTATCACCATCACCTTTATCTTTATCGTTTCCCTTAGTTCGATCCTTTTGGTATTGTCTTCATCTAGTAGAATAAAGTTTATGGCATGATCTAGTTTTTGCTTTATAATCCTTCTATGTAATCGAGTCCGTGAGCTATATAATAAAGATTAGTGTTGAGTCAATGGCTTGATTATTTTGCCATGATCCTAAGAGAAAGAAATAAAAAGAAACAAAGAGATCATGTGAATCTTATGGAGAGTCGTGAGCTCACATAGAGAAAGTATGATGAATAAAAGTTGTTGAGGGTTGACAAACATAGTTTTGGTCATCATTGCAATTAATAGGAAGTAATAAAGAAAGAGAGGTCTCCACATATAAATATACTATCTTGGACATCTTTTATGATTGCGAGCACTCATTAAAATATAACATGCTAAAGAGTTGACGTTGGACAAGGAAGACAACGTAATGGGTTATGTTTTCTTACATCTGAGATAAATTATATTGTCATGGACCATCCAACATGGTTGAGCTTGCCTTTCTCCCTCATGCTAGCCAAATTGATCGCACCAAGTAGAGATACTACTTGTGCTTCCAAATACCCTTAAACCAGTCTTGCCATGAGAGTCCACCATACCTACCTATGGATTGAGTAAGATCCTCCAAGTAAGTTGTCATCGTTGCAAGCAATAAAAATTGCTCTCTAAATATGTGTGACTTACTGGTGTGGGAGAAATAAGCTTTATACGATCGTGTGATATGGAAGAAATAAAAGCGACAGACTGCATAATAAAGGTTCATATCACAAGTGGCAATATAAAGTGACGTTCTTTCGCATTAAGATTTTGTGCATCCAACCATAAAAGCGCATGACAACCTCTGCTTCCCTCTGCGAAGGGCCTATCTTTTACTTTTATCTCCTACCTTGCATAAGGGTCATGGTGATCTTCACCCATCCTTTTTACATTTTATCCTTTGGCAAGCATAGTATGTTGGAAAGATCCTGGTATATATGGCTAATTGGATGTGAATTTTCATGAACTATTATTGTTGACATTGCCCTAGAGGTAAAACGTTGGGAGGCAAAACTATAAGCCCATATCTTTCTCTGTGTCCGACTAAAACTCCATACCCATAAGTATTGCATGAGTGTCAGCAATTGTGAAAGACTATATGATAGTTGAGTATGTGGACTTGCTTAAAAGCTCTTATACATTGACTCTTTCCTATGTTATGATAAATTGCAATTGCTAGTAATGTTAATTACTCCTTGTAGTTGATGCTAGTTGGTTTATTTGGTGGAAGATCATATGTTCAGATCCTATATGCATATTAATACCCCTCTGATTATGAACATGTTTATGCTTTGTGAGTAGTTACGTTTGTTCCTGAGGACATGGGAGAAGTCTTGCTATTAGTAGTCATGTGAATTTGTTATTCGTTCCATATTTTGATGAGATGTATGTTGTCTCTCCTCTAGTGGTGTTATGTGAACGTCGACTACATGACATTTCATCATTATTTGGGCCTAGAGGAAGTCATTGGGAAGTAATAAGTAGATGATGGGTTGCTAGAGTGACAGAAGCTTAAACCCTAGTTTATGCGTTGCTTCGTGAGGGGATGATTTGGATCCATATGTTTCATGCTATGGTTGGGTTTACCTTAATACTTTTGTTGTAGTTGCGGATGCTTGCAATAGAGGTTAATCATAAGTGGGATGCTTGTCCAAGTAAGGACAGTACCCAAGCACCAGTCCACCCACATACCAAATTATCAAAGTACCGAACGCGAATCATATGAGCGTGATGAAAACTAGCTTGACGATATTCCCATGCGTCCTCGGGAGCGCTTTTCTCTATATAAGAGTTTTTCCAGGCTTGTCCTTTTCTACAAAAAGGATTGGGCCACCTTGCTGCACTTTATTTACTTTTGTTACTTGTTGCTCGTTACAAATTATCCTATCACAAAACTATCTGTTACCACTTATTTCAGTACTTGCAGAGAATACCTTGCTGGAAACCGCTTATCATTTCCTTCTGCTCCTCGTTGGGTTCGACACTCTTACTTATCGAAAGGACTACGATAGATCCCCTATACTTGTGGGTCATCAATCTCCGAAAGTGTCTGTTGAGTTGGCACGAATCGAGACTGGGATTTGTCACTCTGTGTGACGCAGAGGTATCTCCGGGCCCACTCGGTAAGACATCATCATAATGAGCTCAATGTGATCAAGGAGTTGATCACACGATGATGTGTTACGGAACGAGTAAAGTGACTTGCCGGTAACGAGATTGAACGAGGTATTGGGATATCGACGATCGAATCTCGGGCAAGTAGCGTACCGATTGACAAAGGGAATTGTATATAGGATTGGTTGAATCCTCGACATCATGGTTCATCCGATGAGATCATCGTGTAACATGTGGGAGCCAACATGGGTATCCAGATCCCGCTGTTGGTTATTGGCCGGAGAGATGTCTCGGTCATGTCTGCATGATTCCCGAACCTGTAGGGTCTACACACTTAAGGTTCAGTGACGCTAGAGTTGTTATGGAAATTAGTATGCGGTTACCAAATGTTGTTCGGAGTCCCAGATGAGATCCCGGACGTCACGAGGAGTTCCGGAATGGTCCGGAGATAAAGATTTATATATGGGAAGTCCTTATTCAGTTGTCGGAAGTGTTCGGGGGGTTTTCGATATTGTACCGGGACCACCGAAGGGGTTCCGGGGGTCCACCGGGAGGGTCCACCTGCCCCGGAGGGCCCTATGGGCTGAATATTGAGGGGAACCATCCCCTAAGTGGGCTGGGCGCCAAACCCCCTAGGGCCCATGCGCCTAGGGTTTAGGGGAAACCCTAAAGGGGGCGCTCCCCTTGGCTTGGGGGGGGCAAGCCACCCTCCTTGGCCGCCGTGCCCCTCTACATCCATCTGGAGGGGGCCGCCCCCTCTCCCTTGCCCCTATAAATAGAGGGGAGGTGAGAGGGTTGCCGCACTCTTCCCCTGGCGCAGCCCTCTCCCTCCCCAAGACCTCCTCCTCCGTAGTTGAGCTTGGCGAAGCCCCGCCGGAGAACTGCAAGCTCCTCCACCACGCCGTCGTGATGCCGGAGTTCTTCCTCAACTTCTCCTCTCCCCTTGCTGGATCAAGAAGGAGGAGACGTCCCCGGGTTGTACGTGTGTTGAACGTGGAGGCACCGTCCGTTTGGCGTTAGATCGGATCTTCCACGATTTGAATCGCCGCGAGTATGACTCCCTCATCCGGGTTCTAGTAACGCTTCCGTTTCGCGATCTTCAAGGGTATGAAGATACACTCCCGTCTCTCTCGTTGCTAGTTTCTCCATAGATTGATCTTGGTGATGCATAGAATTTTTTTAATTTCTACAACGATCCCCAACACCCTAGATGGGATCTCATGGGTACAGAAGGTTGTCGCAGTCGAAAAGTGTTTTTGTGGATGCCTTTGTTGGTTTGGGGATATATGGGAATATATAGGCACACAAATTAGGTCAGGGGGTGCACGAGGGCCCCACAAGGGTGGGGGCATGCCCTCTGTCCTTGTGGCCACCTCATGGCTCCTCCGACTTCATCTCCAAGTCTGCTGGTTGTCTTCTGGTCCAAGAAAAATCATCGCGAATGTTTTATTCTGTTTGGACTCCGTTTGGAATTCCTTTTCTGCGAAACTCAAAAACAGGGAAAAAACAGGAACTGGCACTGGGCTCTAGGTAATAGGTTAGTCCCAAAATAATATCTAATAGCATATTAATACATATAAAACATCCAAAACATGTAATATAATAGCATGGAACAATAAAAAATTATAGATACGATGGAGACGTATCAAGCATCCCCAAGCTTAATTCATGCTCGTCCTCGAGTAGGTAAATGATAAAAACAGAATTTTTGATGTGGAATGCTACCTGGCATATTTATCCATGTAATTTATTTATTGTGGAATGAATATTTAGATCTGTATGATTCAAAACAAAAGTTTAATATTGACATAAAAACAATAATACTTCAAGGATACTAACAAGGCAATTATGTCATCTGAAAACAACATTGCCAAAGAATGCTTATCCCTACAAAATCATATAGTCTGGCTATGCTCCATCTTCATCACACAAAAAATTTAAATCATGCACAACCCCGATGACAAGCCAAGCAATTGTTTCATACTTTTGATGTTCTCAAACTTTTTCAACTTTCACGCAATACATGAGGATGAGCCATGGACATAACACTATAGGTGGAATAGACGGTGGTTGTGGAGAAGACAAATAGAAGGAGATAGTCTCACATCAACTAGGCATATCAACGGGCTATGGAGATGCCCATCAATAGATACACTACTGCAGGATGCTGTTAACGCGACACTACGATCAGAGACCCTTCGAGAAACTATGTGCGATGCAATGATCGCAAACGGTGGTGTAGGAAAACCGTCAGAATTGTATAAAACGTTTGCGATGACGGATGCATCAAACACTGTTCAGGATTTAGTTGCGTGTGCGATGAAGGGCATACGGTTCAGTTCAATTAACTGTTTGCGATGAGGAGGAACAAAAGAAACGGGCAGCCAGATGAAGGTGTGTGCGATGTACAACATACAGTTCACTCGGATGAACTATTTGTGATTAGGCAACACAAATAAAACGGACAGCCCGATCAAGATGTGTGCAATGTATAGCATACGGTTCACTCGGATGAACTGTTTGTGATTAGGCAAGAGAACAAAAATGGTTCAATATAACAAGATGTGTGTGATACACGGCAAATAGGTCCGTAATCAAAAATGTGTGCGAAGACCGATAATAACGCACACGATTGCTTCTAATAAGACGTATGTGATATGCTCTGTCTACACAACATCTATTGGACATTGTGGGACGGGCGGTCATCCGGATACATGGCATATAATTGATCCATCTAACCTATTTCTGATGGAATAGGCCGTGTGTGTTGTGGGCAAACGCTTGCTAGTATTCAACCGTTTGGGATTGATGAATTCATCACCGACGGGATCCCTAGTGTGGTCTGTGTTGATCTGATCATCATCTACTTCTTGTGCTAGCTCGATGCTAAGTTTCCATTAATTGATGGCGTTTTATGAACACGCCATCATTTCCCGCCATTTCGTCACCTATTTCCCGCCACCCTGCTATATTGCGCATAGGGGGCACACGACACACGGAGGCGACAAGCACAGCCTGTAGCACATCCACCTTTTCCAAGCATGCCAACCCACCAAAGCGCCGCCTCTGCCATCAACCTCGTCGACGAGGAAAACAAGCAGGTGCCACGGCCCGTCGAGGCCGAGGCGCTCCCCGGCAACGCGATGGACGACGGTGTGATGCGCGTCATCGCCAGGGTTGAGCAGACCTTTGGTGCATGGCGCTTGAGCACCGTGGATCAAGATAGGCATGTCAGCACCGACAAGCTGCGGCTCTTCGCACAACATGATCGATGGCGCGCCGCAGAGCAAGCTAGGCACGTCCGCGCCGATAGGCTGCGGCTCGCTGCCCGGCGAGACCGTTGGAGCACCGCAGAGCGAGAGGCGCAGCACGCCGCACAGCAAGAGCGGATCCATCGGCGCTTGCCTGCTGTCGACACGGCGTCGCAGCTGGGTACACGTCTCGTCAGTAGCCCCATTCCTCGCCAGGAGTGGGCATAGGCCCTCAGCGCCGTACTTGCACCAGATGCCGACCACATCGTACTTGCACCGAACGCCCGCCGGGCCGTTCGCATGGGTGCCGCCTTTTGGGGATATAGCTATCAGTTATGACCCGCCCAGGAGGGGCCGGGTCAACCCCAATGGCGGGTCACAAAGGAAGCCCAATAGACATTCAAGGCGATAGGTTATTAAACCTTATAGAAGGCCTAAAGGCCTAGCGGCGGCTTAAGGCCCAATATTGTAAACCGCCGTATGTAAGGAAAGACTTGTAAGGAAAGGAATGTAAAAGAAGTCACCGAGCCGGACACGATTTATGAGCCGGCCAGGACTCTGTAGGCCACCTGTCGTCAACCTGTGTATATAAGGGGACGACCCGGTGGCGGCTTAGGGCAAGAAACAAGAGATCGATAACCAAGCCGGCGAACTAGCCTCTTGGTGATCGAAACCCCAACAATATCAACACAACTAGGCGTAGGCTTTTACCTTCATCGCAAGGGGCCGAACTAGTATAAAACCTCTCGTGTCCTTTGTCCCGATTAACCGCTTTAATCTTCATAGTTGCGATGGCCCTACGACTAAGTCATTTTGCTAGGACATCTCCCGTGACAATTCCACGACAGTTGGCGCCCACTGTGGGGCCTGCGCACGGTGGTAATAAGTTTTTGGAGAGATCTATCTCAGGGATGGAGAAGTACACAATTTTTCAGACGAGGAAGAGCCGGTTTGGAAGGATTTGCATCAGCGTTAAGTTCATCCGTCCAGATTTAAGATATGTGAAATTTCAGATAAAGAAAATTTAGGGTTCCGTTTTGTGCGACGGCAGGCGATCCCCGGATCTAATTTACCGTGTGGCGTTTCGAAGGAATAATGATCTTCGGCAGGAGCAACCGGCAAGATCTCTACAAACCAATCGCTGAGACCTTCAGTGGCGCACGTGCAGGATCACGCCTAACCATCCGAAAGGTCGCGTATTACAGAAAACTAGAAGACAAACGCTGATGGAGTTCTGCTCTTGTACGGAGCCTCGCGTCATGAGCGTCCATCAGGTCAGCTATAAAAAAATGATGATGTTCGAGTTGTTTCGCAGCCGCATGTGTTAAAAAGTATAAAAAAAGGCGTCCATCAAAGTCCCAATGCACAGGCATAAAGACAAAAGCTCGTAACATCAACTCCAGGCTGGCTAATTGCTGACCTGATGCTAGTGCTACTATCATTGCTTTACTCAAGCCTGAAGAAGTACGTGGAGGAATCAATGAGGATTTGTTTGCCACTCGTATTTGTACGCATGAAGTGTCCTGGTCGGAAGCAGCGCAGAAACTCGGTCTCTGTGATAAAGCCGACCTCGTTTTGACTGGTCTCCATCGGGCCGGTGGCCCTTGAGTCGTCGCCGTTCTCCACGTCCGTGTCCGGACCCGCCTCCACTTGCGAAGCCAGTCTGCCGCGTCAAATCACCGGGTCGCCTCGGTTGGTTTCCTTTGGGCTGCCCCCGTGAAGAGCCGACCTGTTGACCAGCGAGCCTCGCGCCATTTTCTACCGCGGCCCCGCGGCGGGTCACCGCCTGTTTCAGCCGCTGTTATGGCCTCATGGAGAGTCGATGTCTGCTGCCATGACTCGCCTCTGCTGGTTAACAAATTGATGTGCCTCGGAGTTTTTTCGCCGGTTTGTGATGATCATTGTCCACTGGACTAGTCTCAAGAGGCTGGTTGACTGACAGGATGTTCTCTGGGATTAAAGTGAAATTCAGCCACCATATTGCAAAATTATATATAAACACTACTTATGAACAATCTGTCGTCCGGGACAGATCAGGTGAAATTTGTCCAGTCAATTTTTATTGATATGTTTTTTTTCTCTTTTCTTTAAAAAGAACAATTACTTTGGTTTGTGGTATTTTTTTTCACAGGACCATTATTTATTACAAAGGTGTGGCAAAGGGGCGTGAGTCAATATTATTTTTGTACTCGTGCTCGTCCGTACCGTGCTGCTGAATGGATACGTGCGCAAGTTGCCACACCCGCTACATCAACACACGCGACTGACTCATTGTTCGTGCCCATGGCCGACTCGCCCGTCCGCTCTTGCGACCGGTTCACGCGTACACGCCGGCTTACAACGAGGAGGACAACTTGCTCATCCGACCCGACTTACCATGCCTGCGGTTGACTCGTCTGTCTGCACCGGTTTACAACACCGTGACCGACTCATCTCTCTGAGCCGCCTCTAATACTGCGGTTGTTTTACTGTCCGCCCTATGGTCCGGCCTATCCAAAGTGTCGGGTTGACTAACAGACTTTACGCACAGATCATCTGTCGTTCACAAACATCAGGTGATATCTATCTAAATTTATCTATTAAACACTTATTTTTTGTCAAAGAACAATTACTCTGCCCTGTAATATTTTTACACAGGACAATTTTTTTGCCATTATACATCGGATACGGAATGCATGCACTAGCATTCGTCCATGCCACGCTGCTTGACAGACATGCGTGTAAGCCACCGTTTCCACGGTCCAGTCTGCATCAACTCGTCAGGACCGCGCGAATTACCCAATAAAGCGCGCACAGACCGCCGTCCCCCGCGGTCCGGTCTACATCAACATATGGCCGACTCGCCCGTCTGTGCCGGCTTACAGCGCCGCGGCCGATTCATCTGTCTTCTTGCATGGCCGACTCGCCTATGATTGATTTCAGCTTCACCGTGGTGATCATCAACTCCGTGGTGGATATTTTTCTGGCCTAACATATCAGGTGAAATACATCCATTATATTTTTATATTATATATTGCTTTGTTTAAAAGAGCAATTACTCTGGCTTGCAAGTTTTCCAATGCAGGACAAATTGTCTACTGCAAAAAGGGATTATTATATCTCTGAGATATTGGATAACTCATGCCAGTTTATATCACGGTTAAATATGGAGAATCTCAAGCCAACTCCTCGAGTCGTCTTGAGACTCGAGGGCTACAATGACATGACTCGGCGAAATCGGCCAGTTTCAGTGAATTCAAGAACTCTGGGTCAATGGAAGGAAGATAACCTGGTCCCGGAGACTACCGCCATATTGGTAAAAAAATTAAAGGCCGTCAGAAAATTTCCGGCTCACAATGATGCTTTGGTTTACAATCCGGCTGAAGGTAAACCTGTCCCCCACAAAGCTTTGAAGCTCTAAATATCCGCTTTAGAATTTCGGTTTAAAAAGAATTCATCTCTCGTAGGTTCGAGTTTTCAGGAAAAAATACAGGGACCAAAGAGAGTTTGTTGCAAAGCACAACTCAAACATAGGCACCCGGTGAGCACAACTCATAAATATATCACTTGGGGGCTTCCGTCTTATTGAGCTAAGCTATGATTACCCTTTGATCCGGCTCATAGCCACATTTACAGGTCATTTGGGGGCTTCCTGTTCAAACATAGGTCGTATTCGAACCAAAGAGAACATAGCTGTCGGTACCCTCTTGATCGGCGCAATGCCAAACTCACTAGGGGGCTTCTTGATCGTATTCGAATCATAGCTTAACCCCTTTTGGGTCCGACTTGGATCGTATTCGAAACATGGTCGTTAAAAACCTCTCAAGGTCATTTGGGGGCTTCCTGTTCAAACATAGGTCGTATTCGAACCAAAGAGAACATAGCTGTCAGTACCCTCTTGATCGGCGCAACGCCAAAGCCACTGGGGGCTACATGATCGTATTCGAATCCTAGATTAACCCCTTTGGTCTGGTTTACTGATCGTATTCGAATCAGAAGCCTCAAATTCTTCTTTCTATTTTGCTTAAGTTTTTTGAAAACAGTCTTTTGGGTTTGTCTTGAGACTTTTTGCTCATATCTGAAGCATATATGTGTGGTTTCTATTAACCCGGCTCGACTTTTTGCGATAAGTCGCCACCATATGTCAATCATAAAAATTTGGAAGTTTTGGCTTCTAAAGATTGGGTTATCATCCTTATTGGATGCGTCACATAAGCCGGTAGTACGATTCAATATCACATGTATGATATTGTTTATACATGATTATGTTTAAACCGATCATGGATATGGATTTTAAGTCGCCAGTATATTTTGGGTTGCACCATTGGAATCATGCGCTTATCAATCATTGGATTATTGCTTTTATTGGATGCGGCGATGTAAGCCGGCACTATGAGCTAATTCCACAGGATTTACAGAAGTATGACTTATATAAATGCTTAAGTCTAAGCTCATCATTAAAATTGATGTTTTAAAATTATTATATGTTCTCGATTTTCTCAAAGGCTATAAGCCGCCGGGTTATAAAAATTCCGGCTTACAATGGAGGTGTATTAAATCGCCATTGGCTAAGAGCCATCGGGTATTTAAACTCCGGACTTGCTTGTCAAGAGATAAGGTATTCAAAGTCGCTTTGGCGCAATGGCTATTATTTTATCAATGGATATGATTTACTCTACAATGGAAGGAATAGTCCCAAGTCACTGCAGGCTTACGACCCGGCACTTGGGGGCTACCTTATTCAAATTGAGATTATATCAAATATGCAAGTCCCATCACTACAAAAAAAAAGACACATCCGTGACATTTTGGGCCGAACGAAATTTTTTTCTGTCATACATATGACACTTCTATGACGATAATTGTGACAAAACCCGGTATCATCATAGATGTGGTGGGCTCCTACTTCTATGACAAAAAATCATGACAGAAAATGGGCTTTTCATCCTGGGCGGGCCGGAGATGCAGCTGCATGACATTCTTTGGGCCGTCCGTGACGGAAAAAACCATGGTAGAAGCGAGGGGGAGGAAAATTTCGGGGAGTTCCTGGTTATGGTGGGAGGTCGGGGGCCGAGCGATGCGCGTTTCTCTCGTACACGCACACGCGTGTGTGCGAGGCGTTGGCTCTAACTGAACCTGAGCGAGGCGTTGGGCTCTAACTGAACCCGAGCGATTGCACTGCAGGCTACGCGTTACTGAACCCGAGCGATCAATCGATGGCTGTTAACTGAACCCGATCGAGCGATTCCTTCGCTACTGCTGCTAACTGAAGCCGATCGATTGGATGAATAGTGAGCGTTGCGGGGGGGGGGGGGGGGGGGGGGGGGGGGGGGTGGATGAACAGTGAGCAGTGGCGTTGCCTCTGGATGAACAGGACCCCGTGGTGTGGAGGGCTGGATGAACAGTAGACGGTGGAGGGGTGGTTGAACAGGACCCCGTGGTGTGGAGGGCTGGATGAACAGTAGACGGTGGAGGGGTGGTTGAACAGTAGCCGGTGGAGTAGCACGCGATGGAGGCTGGATGAACAGGAGCCCGTGGAGGCTGGAGGAGGTCGACGGTGGAGATGAACAGTATCCCGTGGAGTCCCGTTTTGCGGTACGCCACACCCCTCCCGATGAACAGGACCCCCGTTTCGACCGTAGGAGGTCTGTTTTGTCCGTTTTGCGGTACGCCACACCCCTCCCGATCAACAGGTCCGTTTCGTCCGTTTTGTGGTACGCCACACCCCTCCCGATCAACAGGACCCCCATTTCGACCGTAGAAGGTCCGTTTCCTCCGTTTTGCGGTACGCCAGACCCCTCCCGATCAACAGGACCCCGTTCCGAACATAGGAGGTCCGTTTCCTCCGTTGAGCGGTACGCCAGGCCTCGTTTCCATTGCATGTTCCGTCCAAGCCCTCCCGATGAACACGACCACACATTCCATTCCGACCCAGCCGGTTGGCTCCCACGCGTTCCGTTGCCTCCCGATGAACACAACGCATTACGTTGCCTCCCCATGAACACGACGCATTCCGTTGCCTCCCCATGAGCACGACGACGACGCTATTTCTCCGTTCCGACCCAGCCATGTACACGAGCCCTGGCCGTACGTATGCGCGAGTAGGCGTTCGAGACCCCGCCCCTATGTACACATACGTGGCCGTATTTTCTTTCTTGCACCCTGGCCGCTGTACGTACGTGTACATGCTATGTGCGCACCTCTACTACGACACGTACGCGCCTCTACTACGACACGTGCGCGCCTCTACATCCACCAGTATATGTGTACGTACACGTTCGCGACCAGAATGACAACGCTACATACGCTTCGACCAGGTGGGTCCCGACTGTCAGGCACTTCCTTGCGTGCGAAAATGTAGCTGGTGGGTCCCAGCAGTCAGGGGGAAACATTTTTTTTGTGAAATACGGTGGCCCGTCCGGTGGGTCCCCGCTGTCAGGTGGAGGAATAATTATTTTGCACGTAATAAGGAGGCACTTCCTTGCTGCGACCGTGGACCCAACTGTCAGCCTCTCCACGTACAGTCCACGTCCGATGGAAGCCGTTCATTGGCCACGTTGACCACGCCGCGCTGAGAGCACCAGGGCGGTGGACGACGGCGAGGTCTAGGAAGGGGACGACGCGGAGCCGGGGAAGACGCGGCAGTGGATGCCCACGCGTAGAGGAGTACGAGAGTTCTCTCGTTCACTGCGGTATGAGGCTGCCGTCGCCGCAGAATAACAGGGGGTGTGGGTGAGTAGAGGGATGGCCTGGCCAGCGGTGGGAGTAGTAGGGGCGGTGAGGCCTCCGCCGCATCGCTGCCGGCCACGGGAGGCAGGAGCACGAGGCATGACCGGCGCTGGTTTGGGCGGCTGGAGCAAGAAGACCAGAGGTTGAAGAAGCACTACGGCCGTTGGATGGACATCGTACGGTCACTGGAGCTAGAATCGTGCATATTGACTAAGTTGACAAAGCCCTCCATCCCCGTCAACTTAGTAGGCCCACAAGTCAGCCTGCCACTATACTGGGTCCCAACTAACAGGGGGAGTATTCATTTTTTTGTGTGTAATAAGGAGGCACTTCCTTGCGTGCGAAGATATAGCTGATGGGTCCGAGCTGTCAGCGGCAGTAACGTTTTTTTCACGAAATACAGAGGCCCTTTCGGTGGGTCCCTGATGTCAGGTGGAGGAATCATTATTTTGCGTGTAATAAGGAGGCATTTACTTGCGTGCGGCCATGGACCCAGCTATCGGCCTCTCCATGTACAGTCCACTTCAGATGCATGTCGGTCGTTGACCACATTGACCAGGCCACGCCGAGAGCACCAGGGCGGTGGACGACGGCGAGGCCTAGGAAGGGAACGACACGGAGGCAGGGAAGACTCGGCAGTTGTTTCCCACGCGGAGGGGAGTACGACTGTACGAGGGTTTACTGGTTTGTCTGCCGTCGCCGGAGAATAACAGCAGGTGTGGGTGAGTAGAGGGATGGCTAGGCCAGTGATGGGAGTACGGTGGGGCGGTGAGGCCTGCACGGCAGCAGAGCTGGCCGCGGGGAGGAGGGAGCAGGCAGTCCCGCCGGTGCTTGTTTGAGCGGCTAGAGCAGGAAGAGTAGAGATTGAAGAAGCATGACGGCCGTTGGATGGCCATCCAACAGTCAAACAGCATAAAACCCATCTGCCATTATTTCTAATTATTTACAGCCCATTTGCTAATTATTAATGTTTTTTTGAGCCCATATTCTTTTTTTAGCATTACAACCCATATTGTGGCCACGTTTAAAAAATTATACGAAATTTTGCATATTTCGGTGCGGTCCGAACTGTTTTTAATCCCGAAATTTCGACTCACATTCAAAATGATTTTAAAAATATATGTATATCAATATAAAATCCAACAAATTCTCCACGCATAAAAATTAATGTAATTTAAAATCTCGAGATAAAAAAAAAGATATTTGAAACTATAGCGACCCGACCTCAAACGTTCAAGCCTCTGTGTATCCGTGCCATCCCTGGATCGGTATGCTGGCACACACAGTACATCAATGTATATATCAAAGTGCAATCACATGTATAATAACATAAAACTGATATATACCTCATAAATCTCAGCGGAAACAAACATAAGGGTGTGGAGTCCATCAACGCCAACGGCAAGTTGAGTGTAGACCGTAACCCTACAACGTAACTCTTACTCGTCATAGAAAAATCCCTGCAACATAAGACATTGCAGCCCTGTAGGTCAGTACATTGAATGTACTGGCAAGTCACATCATAAGGATAATGAACCTATTGTACATGCAATTTGGCTGGTGGAAAGCTCTAAGTTTAGTTTTTTGCATAAAGCTAGTTTTTCCCTAGAATAAAAGATATTATTCTACCACTACTGTATAGCATAGGATGAGTTGGTAAAACCAACTTAATCCATTCCCAAAGTTTCATTTAAAACCCAACTGTTTAATTAAGAGTGATGAGATCTCCCAGCATTTCCACTACTAGATGCTCAAGTTGTCCGTAACCGGGGACACGGCTAATCGATTAGGTTTTAACACTCTTCAGAGGTTTGCGCACTTTTCTCCACAAGACTCGATCACCCCCCTTGAAGTTCTCGCACTGCCTGGCATTTGAGAACAGGATGACCGAGACATAGTCTTTCGAAATTATTCCCCCTTAACCCATGGATAGGCCGGTACACCTACTCATTCTACATCTGCTAGCCCATCCCGGAAGGGGTCACACTAACTACTCAACTAAGCCAGAGCCCATAGTGGCTTGTGGCTGCACACGTAAGCTTCTAGACATGAGAATATGATTGATCTCTTTGAGCCTGGGCGGCCGACCACTAGTGGTGCACCACCATGGATTAACCATGCATGCTCCCACTGTACTTCGCCACCATTCAAACCAAATACCGCTCAGGTAGTTCATTTACAAGTCTTGGTCCTGATTACTACTTTGTCACTCATGTCTCACCATGAACACTTCCCAATTTCCACGTCTTCATTTGCAAGGCAGAAATAAACTTACACGGTGGTGACAAGGTTGTATAGATCAGACCTACCTCAAAATGAACTACTAGGTAACGGCACAGCCATCTGGCAACAATAAATCCTACCACAAAAGGACTAAGTGCATAATATAAAACATAGGTAATTGGAAGAATGGTCAAATGTGAACTTGCCTGGTAATAGTTGATGAAGATTATATCGCTCTCAAAAATTTACTTAATAGAGTTATTCGTCACTCTCCGATGAAAATCTATAAGGTCAAACATTGCATTCACATAAGCAATCATTTTGGAGAACCAAATAACATGCAACATGAAAAGACTCGGAAAATCCAAATGAACACACAACACACTTAACTATCAAAAGAAAATACTAAGTGCAAAACAACATAGGGCATGGGTGCCAAAAAAAATTGTGACGTGGACTATAGTGCATACTAGGCATAGATAAAACTATCATGGACAGATCCTAGGTGTGTGAAAATATTTTGAGAAAGGTCTAGGTGATAGGGTTTAGCTACAGTGACACGGTGCAAAAAGAATCACATCAATCGGAGCTACGGTTTAGGAGATATGGCCATTTGAAGTTTGAATTCAAATATGAATAAAGTTCAAATTTGAATTTGAAATTTTTTTACAAACATGATGCTACTGGATAGATCTAATCATGATGAAGAATTTGCCACTGGTTTCATCGAATTTGGAGTTACGGTTAAAAAGATACGGCTATCCGAAGTTCAGGGACTAATATGTAAAACTCAGGGACTAAACAGAAAAAGAAATAACTGCAAACAGGCCCTTGGCCACGTGGCGGCTCGTGGCTGGCTGAGCAGCGTTCGTTGCGGTGGCTATACGGCAAACGACCACTAAATAGGAAAAACAACTACCGTGGCTAAAAAACAATAAAAAAACCGGAGACCGGTTTAACTAAAACCGCGGTTAACTGAAATAAAACAAACTGATCTATAAATACTAAAAAAAACTAAACAAATGGGGAGGGGTCGCCTTACAGAAGCTACGACGATGAGTAGGAGACGGCGGCGCTGGCTTCAGGCGGCGGACGACAGACAGGGCGGCGTCTCCAGCGGTCCTCAGCGGCGGCGAAGGGGTGGGGGAGACCGGGCGCGGTGTGGGCGGCGTGCTGGTGGGGTCGGCAGGCGGTGGGGTGGCCAGCAACGAGCGGAGGGAGGCGGCGGAGCTCCGGTGCTCCGGCGAGAGCGCGGCGTGTCGGGGCGGCGTCTCTGGTGACCTAGAAGGCAAAAGAAGGTGTCAACTCGACGCGTGCGGACTCGGGCAACAAAAAGATGTAGTCGATGGAGCCCGGGGTGGCTCACGGGCGATGAAATCCTCCGGTGAACTAGCACGGCTCCGGCGAGATCCAAGTGGCTACGGCGAGCGATGCGAGAGGCTAGGGACGACGTGGAGTGGTAGAATGGAGAGAGGAGGACGAGGGGCTTTTATAGGCGCGGGGAGGGGTACTCGGGGCTGCGGATATGCGTTATCCGAGCGCAAGGCGGGCGACTATTGCGGGCGGTGAGCTCGCAAGCTCTATCTGAACGGGAGGAGCGGAGGTTGAGGATGACGGGGTGGGGCCCACCTGCAGCGGGCGCTGCGTGCGAGCGATAGGAAGAGGCGGGTCAGGCGAGCGAGCGGTGGCCTTCGGGCGTTGGAGCAGGCCGCGGGCCGAAGTGCATGGCTGGCTGGGCCTGCGCGCGGGTGTGCGTGTGTTTTTTTACAGAACAAAACTATAAAGAGCAAAAATAACAAAAAAATAACATAGGCATATTATATACCAAAATGCTCAGAAAAATACCAAGAATAAGATGAACTATTTTCCAAGGTCAAATAAAATCCAAAAAAATCATAAAAATCAAACAGTGCTACTATTGCATTTAAAACCAATAAAAATCATTTTAAAAATAGCAAAATGATTTCAAATTTATTTTCTCCTAATTTTCCATTGAAGGGAATCATTTTACCCTTATTTCCATTTATTTATTTTTAGGAGAAAAATATTTTGAAAAGGAACTCAAATAACTCCCAATTGGATTTGAATTTGGAATTTCAAACAACTTCAAATGGAAATGAGTTTCAAATAACTTCAAAGTGACTTCCAATTTATTTCTTTGAAACTTCCAACTCTCTTTCTTCAAATATGAAGAAGTCATTTTATCTTCCCTCATGAACTCATTGAGTTGCTTAAAGTTTCTAAATTTGAAATATTTCAACTGAAATTCAAATCATTTTCAAAGCACTTTTCATTTCCACTAATGGAAGAAGTCATATTATCTTCACTCTAGGGTTTTGTATTGAAATGAATTTTGAACTCAGGGAGATCAAAATGCACGATGAAAGTTTTGGGAAAGTCCTTTTATTCCCTCTCATTCAACTTTCCAAAAGTTTTCAATTTCCACTCAGTTTCACACAATCAATCACACAAAAATCAAACAAACAATCACAATTATTTATTTAATATAACATTCCAAAATTTAGAATTTTGGGATGTTACAGAAACTAATTGCCGGTTTGATGTGTTTTAAAAATGTACAACCCATTTCTCATTACTGATGGGCCATTTTCTCGGCCAGCCGAATGAAAGCTCTCCTCGTCTTGAAAGATTTGCAGCCCAATAGGCCTGACAAAGCGACTTACTTGGCAAATCACAAAAAAACTGGGCTGTGGCCGTGGACCCAGCTGTCAGCCTCTACACGTACAGTACTCTTCCGATGGAATGTCGTTGACCATGTTGACCACGCCGCGCCGAGAGCACCAAGGCGGTGGACGACGGTGAGGCCTAGGAAGGGGATGGCGCGGAGCCGGGGAAGACACGACAGTGGATGCCCACGCGGAGAGGAGTACGAGGGTTCACTGGTTCGGCTGCAGTGTGAGGCTGCTGTCGCCGCAGGGCCTGGCTAGAGGTGGGAGTAGTAGGGGGCGATGAGGCCTCAACGACAGCACAACCGGCCACTTGAGGCAGGAGCAGGCGGTCTCCCCGGTGCTGGTTTGGGCGGCTGGTGCAAGAAGAGCAGCGATTGAAGAAGCAGCAGGACCGTTCGATTCAAATCCAACGGTTACTGCTGCTAGAATCGTTTGTTGACTAAGTTGACAAGCCCTGCTGATGTCTACTATACACAACCTTCTTCTTGTAGATGTTGTTGGGCCTCCAAGTGATGAGGTTTGTAGGACAGTAGCAAATTTCCCTCAAGTGGATGACCTAAGGTTTATCAATCCATAGGAGGCGTAGGATGAAGATGGTCTCTCTCAAACAACCCTGCAACCAAATAACAAAGAGTCTCTTGTGTCCCAACACACCCAATACAATGGTAAATTGTATAGGTGCACTAGTTCGGCGAAGATATGGTGATACAAGTGGTATATGGATAGTAGATAAAGGTTTTTGTAATCTGAAATTATAAAAACAGCAAGGTAACTAATGATAAAAGAGAGAGTAAACGGTATTGCAATGCTAGGAAACAAGGCCTAGGGTTCATACTTTCACTAGTGCAAGTTCTCTCAACAATAATAACATAATTGGATCACATAACTATCCCTCAACATGCAACAAAGAGTCACTCCAAAGTCACTAATAGCGTAGAACAAACGAAGAGATTATGGTAGGGTACGAAACCACCTCAAAGTTATTCTTTCCAATCAATCCGTTGGGCTATTCCTATAAGTGTCACAAACAGCCCTAGAGTTCGTACTAGAATAACACCTTAAGACACAAATCAACCAAAACCCTAATGTCACCTAGATACTCCAATGTCACCTCAAGTATCTGTGGGCATGATTATACGATATGCATCACACAATCTCAGATTCATCTATTCAACCAACACATAGAACCTCAAAGAGTGCCCCAAAGTTTCTACCGGAGAATCACGACGAAAACATGTGCCAACCCCTATGCATAGGTTCATGGGCGAAACCCGCAAGTTGATCACCAAAACATACATCAAGTGAATCACGTGATATCCCATTGTCACCACAGATACGCACGGCAAGACATACATCAAGTGTTCTCAAATCTTTAAAGACTCAATCCGATTAAGATAACTTCAAAGGGGAAACTCAATCCATTACAAGAGAGTAGAGGGGGGGGAAGAAACATCATAGGATCCAAATATAATAGCAAAGCTCGCGATACATCAAGATCGTATCACCTCAAGAACACGAGAGAGAGAGATCAAACACATAGCTACTGGTACATACCCTCAGCCCCGAGGGAGAACTACTCCCTCCTCGTCATGGAGAGCAACAGGATGATGAAGATGGCCACCGGAGAGGTATTTCCCCCAACAACAGGGTGCCGGAACGGGTCTAGATTGGTTTTCGGTGGCTACGGAGGCTTCTGGCGGCGGAACTCCCAATCTATTGTGCTCCCGGATGTTTTTAGGGTACGTGGAGATATATAGGCGGAATAAGTACGTCAGGGGGCCACCACGAGGGTGGAGGGCGCGCCGCCCTACCTCGTGGCCTCCTCGAAGCTTCCCTTACGTGCACTTCAAGTCTTCTGGGCTTCTTTCTTTCCAAAAATGAGTTCCATGAAGTTTCAGGTGAATTGGACTCCATTTGATTTTCCTTTTCTTCGAAACCCTAAAACAAGGTAAAAACAGAAACTGGCACTAGGCTTTGGGTTAATAGGTTAGTCCCAAAAATGATATAAAAGTGTCTAATAAAGCCCATAAACATTCAAAACAGTAGATAATATAGCATGGAGAAATCAAAAATTATAGATACGTTGGAGACATATCAACATCCCCAAGCTTAACTCCTGCTCGTCCTCGAGTAGGTAAATGATAAAAACAAATTTTTTGATGTGGAGTGCTACTTGGCATAATTTCAATGTAATTCTTCTTAATTGTGGCATGAATATTCAGATCCGAAAGATTCAAGATAAAAGTTCATATTGAAATAAAAATAATAATACTTCAAGCATACTAACTAAGCAATCATGTCTTTTCAAAATAACATGGCCAAAGAAAGTTCATCCCTACAAAATCATATAGTTTAGTCATGCTCCATTTTCGCCACACAAGAATGCTCTCATCAGGCACAACCCCGATGACAAGCCAAGCAATTGTTTGATACTTTAGTAATCTCAAACCTATAAACTTTCACGCAATATATGAGCGCGAGCCATGGACATAGCACTATAGGTGGAATAGAATATAATGAGGGGGTTATGTGGGGAAGACAAAAAAGGAGGAAGTCTCACATCAACGAGGCTAATCAATGTGCTATGGAGATGCCCACCGATTGATGTTAATGCAACGAGTAGGGATTGCCATGCAACGTATGCACTAGAGCTATAAATGTATGAAAGATCAACAAAAGAAACTAGTGGGTGTGCATCCAACTTGCTTGTTCACGAAGACCTAGGGCACTTGAGGAGGCCCATTGTTGGAATATACAAGCCAAGTTCTATAATAAAAAATTCCCACTAGTATATGAAAGTGATAACATGAGAGACTCTCTACTATGAAGATCATGGTGCTACTTTGAAGCACAAGTGTGGAAAAGGATAGTAACATTGTCCCTTCTCTCTTTTTCTCTCATTTTGTTTTTCTTTTTTTGGGCCTTTTCTCCCTATTTTTGGCCTTCTCTTTTTTTTGGGCCTTCTCTTTTTTATGGACTTTCCTCTTTTTTTATATTCCTCACTTGGGACAATGCTCTAGAAAATGATGATCATCACACTTATATTTATTTACAACTCAATGATTACAACTCGATACTAGAACAAAGATGCCTCTATATGAATGCCTCCGGCGGTGTACCGGGATATGCAATGAACCAAGAGTGACATGTATGAAAGAATTATGAATGGTGGCTTTGCCACAAATACTATGTCAACTACATGATCATGCTAAGCAATATGACAATGATGAATGTGTCATGATGAACGGAATGATGGAAAGTTGCATGGCAATATATCTCGGAATGGCTATGGAAATGCCATAAGGTAGGTATGGTGGCTGTTTTTAGGAAGATATAAGGAGGTTTATGTGTGAAAGAGCGTATCATATCACGGGGTTTGGATGCACCGGCGAAGTTTGCACCAACTCTCAATGTGAGAAAGGGCAATGCACGGTATCGAAGAGGCTAGCAAGGATGGAAGGGTGAGAGTGCGTATAATCCATGGACTCAACATTAGTCATAAAGAACTCACATACTTATTGCAAAAATCTACAAGTCATCAAAAACCTCGGTACTACGCGCATGCTCCTAGGGGGATAGATTGGTAGGAAAAGACCATCGCTTGTCCCCGACCGCCACTCATAAGGAAGACAATCAAATAACACCTCATATTTCAAATTTGTTATATAACGTTTACCATACGTGCATGCTATAGGACTTGCAAACTTCAACACAAGAATTTCTCCAAATTCACAACTACTCAACTAGCACGACTTTGATATTATTACCTCCATATCTCAAAACAATCATCAAGCATCAAACTTCTCTTAGTATTCAAACACACTTATAAGAAATTTATTATCTTGAATACCTAGCATATTAGGATTTTTTTAAGCAAATTACCATGCTATTTAATACTCTCAAAATAATCTAAGTGAAGCATGAGAGTTCATCTATTTCTTGAAAATAAAACTACCACCATGCTCTAAGTGAAGCACTAGAGCAAACAACAAACTACTCCGAAAGATATAAGTGAAGATCAATGAGTAGTCGAATAATTATGCAACTATGTGAAGACTCTCTAACATTTAAGGTTTTCAGATCTTGATACTTTATTCAAACAGAAAGCAAAGCAAAATAAAATGACATTCTAAGAATGCAAACATCATGTGAAGAAGCAAAAACTTAGGATTAACCGAAACTAACCGATAGTCGTTGAAGAAGAAAGGTGGGATGCCAACCGGGGCATACCCAAGATTAGATGCTTGAGACTTCTCAAAATATTATCTTGGGATGCCTTGGGCATCCCCAAGCTTGAGCTTTTGTGTCTCCTTAATTCCTCTCATATCACGGTCTCCCTAAATCTCAAAAGCGATGAACGAAGACGAAAGAGGGGATGCCTTCCGGGCATCCCCAAGCTTAGGCTTTTTGGTGTCCTTAGGTTATACCTTGGGGTGCCTTGGGCATACCCAAGCTTAGGTTATTGCCACTCCTTATTCCATAGTCCATCGAATCCTTACCCAAACTTGAAAACTCCACAACACAAAACTTAACAGAAAACTCGTAAGCTCCGTTAGTATAAGAAAATAAATCACCACTTCAAGGTACTGTAATGAACTCATTCTTTATTTATATTGGTGTTAAACCTACTGTATTCCAACTTCTCTATGGTTTTTAAATCTTTTACTAGCCATAGATTCATCAAAATAAGTAAACAACACATGAAAAACAGAATCCTGTCAAAAACAGAACAGTCTGTAGTAATCTGAATCAAACGTATAACTTATGGAACTCATAAAATTCTCAAATAAATTCTGGACCTGAGGAATTTATCTATTAATCATAGCAGAATAATTAACTAAATATCACTCTCCAATAAAAAATGGCAGCAATTCTCGTGAGCGCTAAAGTTTCTGTTTTTTTACAGCAAGATCAACAAGACTTTCCCCAAGTCTTCCCAACGATTCTACTTGGCACGGACACTAATTTAAAACATAAAAACTCAATCATAACAGAGGCTAGATAAATTATTTATTACTAAACAGGAGCAAAAGGCAAGGAACAAAAATAAAGTTGGGTTGCCTCCCAACAAGCGCTGTCGTTTAACGCCCCTAGCTAGGCATGATGATTTCAATGATGCTCACATAAAGGATAGGAATTGAAACATAAAGAGAGCATCATGAAGAATATGACTAGCACATTTAAGTCTAACCCACTTCCTATGCATAGGGATTTTGTGAGCAAACAACTTGTGGGAACAAGAATCAACTTGCATAGAATGATAAAACAAGCATAACTTCAAAACTTTAAGCACATAGAGAGGGAACTTGATATTATTGTCATTCCTACAAGCATATATTCCTCACTCATAATAATTTTCAGTAGCATCATGAATGAATTCAACAATATAATCAGCACCTAAAGCATTTTTTTCATGATCTACAAGCATAGAAATTTTATTACTCTCCACATAAGCAAAATTCTTCTCATTCGGAATAGTGGGAGTATCATAAGAAACTCGAATACTATAAATTGTTTCCACATTAAAAGAGTAATGTTCAGAAAAATGGTAATCATAATCATGACAAGTTTTATAAATATAATCATCACTACTTTGTATAGCATAAGTGTCATCGCAATAGTCATCATAAATAGGAGGCATGCTATCATCATTATAAATTTGCATATCAAAACTTGGGAGATTAAAAATATCATCTTCATTAAACGTAGCATCCCCAAGCTTGGGACAAACATTGATTGCAGCAAATATATTCTCAAAAATATCATATTCATCAAACATAGCATCCCCAAGCTTGGGCCTTTTCATATTATAAGCATAATCACTCTCATCATTAATAGTATGGATAGCACCAATAGTATAGCAATTATCATATTCTTCCAAGCAAGTGCCAAAAAGATTTTCAAGATCATAAGAAGTATCATTATCTTCCACAATTATATTTTCATGAGGCACAATAGTAATAGGAGCAACATTATTTGGGAGAGATATCTTTTTACCTCTTTTCCTTTTTTTTCTTCTTCTTCACCACATCATGTGTGGGTTCAATCCTCTTTTTGGAGCTCCTTATTAATAAGATTGATTGAATAGGAGGCTCCTCCTCGTTACCTGATTCATCATAAGAAATAATAGGAGAATATTGGAAAGTCTCTTCCCTTTCATTAGTGTTCTCTTCATCTTCTATTTGCTTTCTTTTTTATGTAATTGGCAATATAAGGATTTTCAATGCAATTCACCACACAATACATATAAATTTCCTCTATATCAAAACCAAGAAGTTTATAACAGGCAAATTCTGGAAGATGCCCAGTTATATGTTTCATTTCTTCGCAACCCATAAGCAAGCTAAGTTCATTATAATGTGCAAGGTAAATCAACTCATCACAATTTTTGGACATGATTAGATCATGAAACAATTTGCATCGGATAGCTAAATGACCACTTTCATTGCAAAGTCCACAAGTACGGCAAAGAAAATTTAAATTTTCAGCACAATCATCTAGCCTTTCTTGCAACAATTTAGTTTCTAAGTGCTTATGCCTCTTGCAATATCTATCTTCCCTATTTGGTGTGTACTTGCAAACCCAATGCACTCCACAAAAATTGACATGTTTATAGGAGACATTTTCATCATAACTAGTGCAATCATCATTAGTACCATGGATATTCAAGGAGTTCATACTAACAACATTGCAATCATGCTCATCATTCAAATATTTAGTGCCAAATATTTTAATGCATTCTTCTTCTAACACTTTGGCACAATTTTCCTTTCCATCATACACACGAAAGGTATTAAAAAATGAAGCGTATGAGACAAACTCAATTCCATTTTTTATAGTTTACTTTTATAAACTAAACTAGTGCTAAAACAAGAAACAAAAAGATTCGATTGCAAGATCTAAAGATATAATTTCAAGCACTCACCTCCCCGGCAACGGTGCCAGAAAAGAGCTTGATGTCTACTACACAACCTTTTCTTGTAGACGTTGTTGGCCTCCAAGTGCAGAGGTTTGTAGGACAGTAGCAAATTTCCCTCAAGTGGATGACCTAAGGTTTATCAATCCGTAGGAGGCGTAGGATGAAGATGGTCTCTCTCAAGCAACCCTGCAACCAAATAACAAAGAGTCTCTTGTGTCCCCAACACACCCAATACAATGGTAAATTGTATAGGTGCACTAGTTCGGCGAAGAGATGGTGATACAAGTGGTATATGGATAGTAGATAAAGGTTTTTGTAATCTGAAATTATAAAAACAGCAAGGTAACTAATGATAAAAGTGAGCATAAACGGTATTGCAATGATAGGAAATAAGGCCTAGGGTTCATACTTTCGCTAGTGCAAGTTCCCTCAAAAATAATAACATAATTGGATCACATAACTATTCCTCAACATGTCAACATGCAACAAAGAGTCACTCCAAAGTCACTAATAGCATAGAACAAACAAAGAGATTATGGTAGGGTACGAAACCACCTCAAAGTTATTCTTTCCAATCAATCCGTTGGGAAATTCCTATATGTGTCACAAACAGCCCTAGAGTTCGTACTAGAATAACACCTTAAGACACAAATCAACCAAAACCCTAATGTCACCTAGATACTGCAATGTCACCTCAAGTATCCGTGGGCATGATTATACGATATGCATTACACAATCTTAGATTCATCTATTCAACCAACACATAGAATCTCAAAGAGTGCCCCAAAGTTTCTACCAGAAAATCACGACGAAAACGTGTGCCAACCCCTATGCATAGGTTCATGGGCGGAACCCGCAAGTTGACCACCAAAACATACATCAAGTGAATCATGTGATATCCCATTGTCACCACATATACACACGGCAAGACATACGACAAGTGTTCTCAAATCTTTAAAGACTCAATCCGATAAGATAACTTCAAAGGGGAAACTCAATCCATTACAAGAGAGTAGAGGGGGGGGGGAAGAAACATCATAGGATCCAAATATAATAGCAAAGCTCGCGATACATCAAGATCGTATCACCTCAAGAACACGAGAGAGAGAGAGAGAGAGAGATCAAACACATAGCTACTGGTACATACCCTCAGCCCCGAGGGAGAACTACTCCCTCCTCGTCATGGAGAGCACCGGGATGATGAAGATGGCCACCGAAGAGGGATTGCCCCCTCAGGCAGGGTGCCGGAACGGGTCTATATTGGTTTTCGGTGGCTACAGAGGCTTCTGGCGGCGGAACTCCCGATCTATTGTGCTCCCCGATGATTTTAGGGTATGTGGAGATATATAGGCGGAAGAAGTACGTCAGGGGGCCACGAGGGGCCCATGAGGGTGGAGGGCGCTCCCCCTACCTCGTGGCCTCCTCGAAGCTTCCCTTACGTGCACTTCAAGTCTTCTGGGCTTCTTTCTTTCCAAAAATGATTTCCGTGAAGTTTCAGGTCAATTGGACTCTGTTTGATTTTCCTTTTCTTCGAAACCCTAAAACAAGGTAAAAACAGAAACTGGCACTGGGCTCTGGGTTAACAGGTTAGTCCCAAAAATGACATAAAAGTTTCTAATAAAGCCCAAAAACATTCAAAATAGTAGATAATATATCATGGAGCAATCAAAAATTATAGATACGTGGGAGACGTATCAGCATCCCTAAGCTTAATTCCTGCTCGTCCTCGAGTAGGTAAATGATAAAAACAGAATTTTTGATGCGGAGTGCTACTTGGCATAATTTCAATGTAATTCTTCTTAATTGTGGCATGAATATTCAGATCCGAAAGATTCAAGATAAAAGTTCATATTGACATAAAAATAATAATACTTCAAGCATACTAACTAAGCAATCATGACTTTTCAAAATAACATGGCCAAAGAAAGTTGATCCCTACAAATCATATAGTTTAGTCATGCTCCATTTTCTTCACACAAGAATGCTCTCGTCAGGCACAACCCTGATGACAAGCCAAGCAATTGTTTCATACTTTAGTAATCTCAAACCTATAAACTTTCACGCAATATATGAGCGTGAGCCATGGACATAGCACTATAGGTGGAATAGAATATAATGAGGGGGTTATGTGGAGAAGACAAAAAAGGAGGAAGTCTCACATCAACGAGGCTAGTCAATGTGCTATGGAGATGCCCACCGATTGATGTTAATGCAAGGAGTAGGGATTGCCATGCAACGGATGCACTAGAGCTATAAATGTATGAAAGCTCAACAAAAGAAACTATTGCGTGTGCATCCAACTTGCTTGTTCACGAAGACCTAGGGCACTTGAGGAGGCCCATTGTTGGAATATACAAGCCAAGTTCTATAATGAAAAATTCCTACTAGTATATATGAAAGTGATAACATGAGAGACTCTCTACTATGAAGATCATGGTGCTACTTTGAAGCACAAGTGTGGCAAAGGATAGTAACATTGTCCCTTCTCTCTTTTTCTCTCATTTTTTTCCTTTTTATGCCTTTTCTCCCTTTTTTGGGGGCCTTCTCTTTTTTTGGGCCTTCTCCTTTTTATGGCATTTCCTCTTTTTTATATTCCTCACTTGGGACAATGCTCTAGAAAATGATGATGATCACACTTCTATTTATTTACAACTCAATGATTACAACTCGATACTAGAACAAAGATGACTCTATATGAATGCCTCCGGCGGTGTACCGGGATATGCAATGAACCAAGAGTGACATGTATGAAAGAATTATGAACGATGGCTTTGCCACAAATACTATGTCAACTACATGATCATGCTAAGCAATATGACAATGATGAATGTGTCATGATGAACAGAATGATGGAAAGTTGCATGGCAATATATCCCGGAATGGCTATGGAAATGCCATAATAGGTAGGTATGGTGGCTGTTTTGAGGAAGATATAAGGAGGTTTATGTGTGAAAGAGCGTATCATATCACGGGGTTTGGATGCACTGGCGAAGTTTGCGCCAACTCTCAATGTGAGAAAGGGCAATGCACGGTACCGAAGAGGCTAGCAAGGATGGAAGGGTCAGAGTGCGTATAATTCACGGACTCAACAATAGTCATAAAGAAATTACATACTTATTGCAAAAATCTACAAGTCATCAAAAACCTCGGCACTACGCGCATGCTCCTAGGGGGATAGATTGGTAGGAAAAGACCATCGCTCGTCCCCGACCGCCACTCATAAGGAAGACAATCAAATAACACCTCATGTTTCAAATTTTTTACACAATGTTTACCATACGTGCATGCTACGGGACTTGCAAACTGCAACACTAGTATTGTCAGGACCCCGATTCCAAGTCACATCGATCTAACTGGTAACACCTCATATCACTTTGCGGCCTCACGCACGGTATTCCCACGGGTGTCGCCTTACCATGGCCCGGGACCGTTTGCGCCTTTTGCCTCACGTATATGATAGTGTCGCTAGCATCCATATGACAGAGAACCCGGGCCGACATGACTAGTCGTGAACCCAAAGTGGCACTAACTTACGGAAACACGCATACATGAATCAACATCGAGCATGTCGGTCAGCAGCGTGCGAATCCGGGCTGTAGCACTGGGCTAACAGGACTCCGGTGAACCGGGCTGTAGCAGGCTAGGCAGGACTCCGGATGTCACCGCGTGACGTTTCCCCGAAGGGACAGACACAGGAACGAAGTGAATCACATGCCGGCAAGTCAAGTGTTCCGGAGCAGTAGTGCTGGGCTAGCAGGACTCCCGTGAACCGGGCTGTAGCGGACTACTATGGCTCATGGAATCACAAGACTACATTTCCCCATAAGAGAGGCTACCAAGGATAAACCACTCGGTTGTCGGATCCCACACATACCAAGCATTTCAATCATACACACAATATGCTCAATATGTGCAATACAACATGGCATCACAACAAGACTCTACGACTCAGAGTATTTATTCATTAGGCTTTGAGGAGCGAGATATTACAAACATGGGTCTCATGACCCAACATTCAGAGCATACAAGTCAAACACATGCAGAAGCTTAACATGTCTGAGTACAGACATCTACAAATGAAAAAGGCTGAGAAGCCTGACTATCTACCAGATCCTGCCGAGGACACAGGATCGTAGCTAAGGTAACAAGCTAAACGTCGAAGTCCAAGCGGAACTACTAGCGAGACTGAAGTCTCTCTGCAAAAACATAAATTAAGCAAACGTCAGTACAAATGTACCCAGCAAGACTTACATCAGAACTAGCTACATATGCATCAGTATCAACAAAGGGGTGGTGGAGTTTGACTGCAGCAAGCCAGCTTTGACTCAGTGGCTAACCTGAACCACGAATGCAAGTAACTCTTTTGAGGTGGCGCACACGAGTCCACAAATTCACCATACCAATACACCACTATGGATCCGCTCCCGTCTCCCTGCGAGAACGCCATCCATAGCACTCACACTTATGTTGCCCATTTTAGAGTATCCACTTTCACTTGTCTATGAACT